>NC_081548.1:10681655-10692390 GCF_901000735.1 Corylus avellana | reverse complement strand
CTCTCTCTTTCTTAATCACAACTTACAATATTAAAATTTATTTTAATTTATTAACCTTCGTCTTCGATTTTAGAGTAGGATAATTACCTAGATCCCGGAGAAAAAGTTTGGGGTTATCTAGAGAAGCAATGGTACAAATATTTGAAAAGTATATATATGGGCTGGTTAAATAAAATTTTGAGAATTTTGGGGGGTTTTGAGTTCTGAAAAAAGTAAAAGTTGAGAATTGATTTGATGGGCCACAATTGAGAAAAATTAAAAATTGATTTTTGTAAAATTTTTGAGGTGTTTTGTAAAAATTAAAAATTGAGAAATATTTTTATAAAATAAAAAATTAAATTAAATAATGCTATATAGTAGAGACTCTGATCCCACCCTCATCCTGGTACGTTGACGTGACAATGCCATTCTTCCATTTGATTAAAAGCACATAAGTTAATTAAAAAAACATGTTAAAAGCACATGTACGTTTAAGGACACTCACATCATAAATCCTGCTACAGCTGAAGCGGTTGGAGCGTGGCAAGCATATGCCCTGGGTAAAAGGTTATTAGGCCTCACAAATATTATCATTGAAGGTGATTCGCTTGAGGTGGTCCAAACTCTACCGTAGGATGGTAGTCATTGGAATAGCTACGGATTGGTGATTAATGATGCTAAGTCTTTGCTCATGAATTTTCTTAGTGGGGAATCAGCTATTTTAGGAGAGGTGCCAATGGGGTAGCTCACTGTTTGGCAAAGTAGGCTCTAGATTTAGGAGAGGATACTGAGTGGAGAGGGACAACCCCTCTTTGTATTTTAGACTGTCTTGTTAGAGCAATTTTTTCTACACTAATGAGATGAGGGAATACCATTTTTTTTTTTTAAAAAAAAAAAACTTATTAGACCGATTTGTAAGAAATTTATATCTATATTTGAAAAGTATTTACTTGGACAAGGCTAAAAGTTTTTTTTTTTTTTTTTTTTTTTAAGTCGCCTAAAATTCTAATTGGAAACAATTTCAAGCGGCCCCTGTAGGATCAACAATTCTATTAACTAGGGTCCCTGTCCCTTGGAAGGAATTAAGGTCTTATATATATATATATATATATATAATGTTGTGAATTCATTGGTTCACTTGTAGAATTGGGTTCTTTCATCTAGAGGTCTACAACTTTTGAGTATATATATCAATATATGACTTAATTTTAAATGAAAAAGTTGACTTTTCTGTCCCAACCAAGTTAATTTTGTATATACTCTTGAGGCTTTGGTTTGTGTCATGTGCCTGCGCACACAAGACACGAGTTAAGGTGTCATGCATTCTTAATTATTATCAAATAGCCTTATCACACAGGACTCAAGACCTACCCTAAATTAAAATCTCACAATTAACATAATCAAAGAGTTGAGACTCCGCTTAACTCTATCATTTCAATTCATTATATTTGCTCAAAACACATCAAAATTGATTACTTATTGTACAAATTAGATCTTTCCGTGATACTTTGCAGAAGGGGGGAGGTGCTCTCTCTCTCTCTCTCCTCTCCAACAATCTTTCATGAGGAAGCTTGAGATTTAATGATGCGGAAGCTGTCCTCAACTTTCTTTGTACCTGAATTTACCAACTGCCAAAGTGAAGGAAACGAGTGAGACAACATAAATGTGTAAGAGTAGATTCTAGCTAGAAGTGCATGCATATATATACTAACCTCTAAGTTGAACTCTTTCTTTGTTGCATGCCCTCTGAGATAACCAAACTGGGAAATCCTTGATTGACTCCAGCTTTCCAAGAGATCAAAGTTCACTTATCAGACCTATGCATACATGCATGAGCAGGGGAGGGAACCATGGGCGCGTTTTCCCTCTTTCAGCTTAGCCCATTGTTCATACTTTGGTCTTCGAATGAGAAATTTTAGTTCCGTCCCTGCATGTATATATGCGTGCATAATATATATGGAGAGATAGGGAGTCTGGGATGAACTTACATGATCTGGGAACTTGTCCAAGGAAAAACCAGCCATACCAATAATTGCATGCACTGGGGCACTATAATTGTTGTGATCATATACATCTATCCCATTTACATCTTTTTAAGGAAAGGCCTTGCACTCTTTTCTGTAAACCGAGCAGGATCTCTCATAATTATGAACATGGCCAAAGAGAACCAGATCAACCTGATAAATAGCAACCAAAGAGAAGAACACAAGTTCATTTCAAAGAACTTTAGGAATATGGCTACTTAGGCCAAAAGGACTTACTTTGCTTTCCAAGAGTAATGGTTCTACTTCCTCAACAAATCTGTCATCCACATTAAGTAATCCTATTGCAGAAGAATAAATGGGTCTATGCTTCCAATTTACCGATGTCTATTTTGAGCACATAGTTCCAAGACAAGAGGTAGTTAATTTAATGTAGGAAACTACCATCTTATTTGCAATGTACAATTAACATTAAAAAGATCACAATATCCCTCAAACTACCTAGTCTTTTCACTTAGCATCACCATTAATTCGAAGAATAGTGTTAAAATATGTAAGATTCACTTACCCTGTAAAAACTAACCAAGGAGTTTTTGATCGATTGATGGAAGCCATGTCATTTTTTATCCACTCATATTGAAACATTTTGCATATATTTGAAAGAAGGTGATGTCAGATTAGGAGATAAACATGCATAAAGGACATAAAGCATTTGATTAATCAAACCTGCTCATATTTTTGTGTCCAATTATGCTCAGTTGAAATTACTGTGAAGTGAACACTTCCTTGTTCTATGGAATACCATGGCTTATCCTTTCCTGAGGTTGGCATGGGAAAGTATGTTTCATAAGGAATTCCACATTCTCCTCCTGAATCAGTTAATCTATATATTGATCCCGAATCTTCATAATCTCTGAAAAAAAAAAGAAAAAATATATGTAGTGCTGATATAGAAGCAAATCAGAGCAGAGGTTATAAGTTTAAACCCTGTCTCCGTTATTCACCTCTCATTTCAGTTAAATATTTTATGTATTAAACCCCACCTATTAAAGATCGAGGAGTTTAACTCATACATATGGGAGAGTATTATAATATAATTTAAATTGATAAATCAATCAAATTCTGTAATATATTCTAACAAAAATGACTTAAAAAAAAAAAATACTTATTAAAGTATGCAGATGAGAAAGGTACCTCTGATGGTTTCCAATTGCAGTCATATAAGAAACTCGTGATGCTACAGCCTACAGGGCTAATTTGTTGAAGGAAAAAATCACATTCAACTAGAAAGCCAGTGGCATAGCTTATATCTTCAATGTAGAAGATTGAGTCTACCTTGTTAGAATCTACTTCATCTGCGATGGCATCAATCACTGAGAGGGACCCCGGCTATATATGTACCACAAAATTTGAAAAAAAAAAAAAAAAACAGGGGTCAATATATTTGTGTTTCAAGAAGTAAAAGACTAAAATCACCATAATGCATTGTTATTAACATGTTATTAGTGCAAGATTTCTTCATTTTGGATGGTACTAGACTTTGTTCATTCATTGGGATTTGCATAAACCAGAAAACCTTGAAAATTTTGTGAAAACAAATTAAATTTTGGGTCTTACTATATTTGCAGCAGCAAATGTATCCTATCCTTACCTGAATAAAGTGCTCGGCATAAGCATCACGAGGAGCCTTTCCCATATCCCCATATGCTATGAACTTGAGCTCATCTGATCCTCCTGCAGGTGGAGTTCGAAATTGGATTTGTTCACTCCAACCAGCTGAGTCACTACAGTAAGTACGTGTTAGAATATTAATAAAAGGGTTAAATACTTAATATCCTTGGTGTTTGATAACTTTATTTTTTTCCCTTGGGGTTTGGTTTTTATTACAGGAAGTCCCTATAGTTTTGATAAATGACCAAGTTAGTCCTCTGTCAGTTGACCGTTAATTGACCTAACAAAATTCCACGTGGACCAATCAGATATTGACATGTGGCACCTACTTAATTTTTTTTGTTTTTTTTTTTTTAAAAAAAAAAAAAATTGGGGGTGTCTCCTTGGCCATTTGGGGGTGCCTCAGCCACCCCCAATGGGTGCTGGGGGTGGCTCGGCCACCCCATGGCCCAAAAGAGGTGAAAACTACCCCGATAGGTCTTTGAGTATTTTTGTCGCTGAGATAGGGGGGTAGCCCAAAACCAATGGAGTGTACAGAGGTGGCTCGGCCACCAATAGACGAGGTGAAACCTGATGGCGACCACTCTCAAATGGCTAAGAGCCACCCCTAATTTTTTTTCCTTTTTTTTAATTTTAAAAAAAAAATTAAGTATGTGTCATATGTCAATATCTAATTGGTCCATGTGGAATTCCATTAGGTCAACTGACGGAGGACTAACTTGGTCATTTATCAAAACCACAGGGACCTCCTGTGATAAAAACCAAACCCCAAGGAAAAAAAAATAAAGTTATCAAACCCAAAGAGGTATTTAGTATTTAACCCTTAATAAAATGATTAAATTTGGGAACCTTCCATATCTGTAGTTCGTGAAAAGAAGGTTGCTAAAACCTTCCATATCTGTAGGAGAAGTTGCTTGAAGGTTCAAGTCCTGTCATTATTGCAGAATGAATGTATCCTGGGTCATGCCACCCAAAATCCTTTGCTGGACTTTGAAAACTACTTGAATTTGTCAATTTCAGAACATAGGGGCAAAATCTAAGTAGAAGATAATTAAGAGGAAGGAAAAGGGTATATATATATATATGACGGTGACAGCCATATGTAATTGCCCTCTTTTATATATGATGTTCACCAAAAAATGAGAAAATTTACTTTAGGCTCCTGAGTTACTTTCATATTAGCATTTATGCCTCTAAACTTATAAGGTCAAAGGAATTTTGAAGAGAAAAGTACAAAAGTATTTAATTTGACATTGACACGAAATATATATATATATAGTGTCAATGTCAAATTAGATACTTATGTTTGGAATCAAAGGAGCAAAGAAAAGTGGTATGTTGAGGAACTCACTACACATGTTATCTTGTGTAAATGTAGTAACTTGTGATGTCAGAGTTTTTCCATCTCCATATTGTACTTGTTGAGGTTCCTTAGCTCCACTAACCCATGTTAATCTCATCTGCATCACGTGTCATGTTCAAGAGTTCAAATTAGAGTAATGCATGGTTGCTTTACATGGTTTCTTAGTATGGGTTAAAGTAAACCAGCCCCATGATGCTTATAATTAATATCAGCAGCAACAGATGCACCTTCGACAATTTGTTAATTTCTAATCTGACAATTTGTTATTTTGTTAAACAAGCTGCTTCTTATGGCTCAAACTCAAGTCGCCAAGCCTCATTATCTATTCCAGGAGGCAATATATATATATATATATATATATATATATATGGCCTCATTGCAAGATATCACTCTTAAGCCGTTTGAGCATTTACACCCTGCTAGCGAAAAGTTATTTGGGCTAGCCGGGATGTAATTTGGGTGAAGTATAACCCATATTCGGCAAGCTAATATAATTTAACTCCAATTTGGTGAGCTGCTACAATACTCACTAAAGTTGATGAGCACTATTCACTTACCAATGACGAAAAAAATAAAAAGTTTGTCATTGTCTCTCTTCTTGATAAAGAAACAATAAAGAAATTCTTGAGAAAAAAATATTTAAATAGAATAGTAAGAGAGGATAGCTAAAATAGAAAGTGACATGTAAGTGCTTTGAAAAAGTGGATAGTTAAATTTTGTTTTTTTTTAGCTAAAATGAAAAGAAAATTTGCTAGAAAGATGTGAATGCTCATTGCAAGATAATCACTTTCAAGCTTCGTAATCTACCACATGACTTAGAAAATACAATCAATGTGGACTGTGTGTCTCAAAAATGTAGTTTTTGGCCGTCCCTTTCTTGGACTACGGGCCAAGAGACTATTGGTCCAAATCATTTATTTGACAAATTTTCAAATGTTCGATTTTATTTTACACTATAATGTTTGTACTAGATGTTGAGGTGCCGCATTGGCCCCTCTTTTTATATGATAAAAATTCCCATCAATTTTACTAATTCGAGAAGCAAATTACAGGAGACCCAAATCCTGTTTTATATTACCTTTCCTTTTATGAATGCAATCTTAATGAGTAATTAAGGATGGTGACTCACCGCGGTTCCAGTTGAATCTACACTTCAGATATGTCCATATAAAGGCTTGTTTGGATTAGCAAAATTGATGGGAGGTGATCTTGCCAAAACGCAAGGCGTTTCAAAATCCGCCGCCAAAGAAGACAAATTCGATGTCGGTTCTGATGTTAATGACATGAAATGTTAACATTCCTCTGCAGCTGGTCACCTACCTTTACCCTCCTATATTTCTTTCGATGCTTATTCTTGCAACTCAGATAGCCTGGATCTTTACTCATGTACATTGCCCGCAAATTTTAAATAAATACAAGATTATTAAGATTCAATATATACATAAGGACTTCGATATTATTAATTCATATTCTTTATAAGGAAACATAGAATGGGCGGAATATCAAATTGTGTTTAAATGGTTCATCTAATTATTATTTATCTCAAAAACTTAAACTCATAAAAAATGGTGAATTTAATTGTTTATTGGCTGACGTGTTATATCAGATTGTACGAATGAATTTATAATAAAATCTGTAATACCCGCAGCAACTTTGTTGCATCACAAACTAGGAATTCAGGAAACTATATGATCATCATAAGAAGTTAAACAAAGAAATGGACAAAATTAGACTCTAGAAATGAATTTTGCCGGTGGACACAAGGCAAAAACCTTGGAAGCCACCCTTTTGTTCTGATGTGAACGTCATGACTTCTGGACGTGACTTAATTTGTCGGTTACTTTATAAACTTGGCCATCTTATCTAGTTTTTTTTTCCGATGCTTCTATACCTCTACAAACTATAATATAACATATATTATTAAATTATAACGATTGACAGCGAAAGTAATATCATTTTAAAAAGAGTAATAAGAATTACATTTTTATTTTACAACAATTCTAACTAATTATTAAATTTCTTTTATAAATAATAAAAGAATGCAAGAGTTGATTGGGAGTACTATTATGTCCGTATTTTGAGATAAAAATGTAATTTATAACATTACTCGTCTAAAAAAATTAATAAGTTCCAACTGAAACTTTCTAAAATTACTTATAAAGCCTAGTATCACCTAAATAAATAACCGATACTAAACTTAATACTCATGAATATTGAATACCGTTACAATCCACTCACGTAATATCAAACTAATATTATAGGATGTCTCACTCACTACAAAAAAAATAACATTTTCTGACGTGGCTACAGTATATGTTTTGTTGCCAGGTCAGAAATTTTCTGACGTGTGAATTTTAAAACGTCAGAAAATTATTTTCTGACGTGTGAATAGTGGCACGTCAGAATTTTCTGACGTGTCTATTTCAACAAGTTAAAAAATTCTGACGTGTTAAATATTGGAACGTCTGAAAAATGTTAGAAATTTTAAAAATTAAAAAATTAAATATTTTCTGACATGGCAACATTTATCATGTCAGAAAAATTCTGACGTGGCAGTGCACCACGTCAGAAAAATTATAACGTGGGACACCGCCACATCAGAAAATTCTAACGTGGGACTGTACCATGTCAGAATTTTCTGACATGGTGCACTGCCACGTCAGAATTTTTCTGACGTGGTGTTTCACCACGCAATTATATATATAAACAGATAATTATAGATATATATCGTATGTCAGATTTTTTTTTTTTTTTTTCAGAGTAGTTTCCTGACGTGCCATGCGTCGCACGTCAGGAATTCCTGACGTGCGACGCATGGCACGTCAGGAATCCCCTCGATACCCGATATATACTAACATATCGTAAAAAAATGGGCGGGATTTTAAAATTTTTCCCTCTTCTTTTTCCCCTCAACTTTTTCACTGTTCTTATTCTTTCCCTCTTCATTTATTTCCCCCACACTCTCTCTCTCCTCTCTCAATCTCCCTTCTCTGCACACTGCACGTGCGGCAGCTCCCTCTAGATCTAGAGGGAAAAAATGAAAGCAGCAGATCGAAGAAGAAAGCAAAAGAAGAAGAAGAAGAAGAAGAAGAAAAAGAAAAGGAGAAGAGAAGAAGAAAAAGAAAAAAGAAAAGGAGAAGAGAAGCTGGCCAGCTTGGGTACGTTCAAAAAAAAAAAAAAAAAGAAGAAGAAGAAAAAGAAGAAGAGAAGATAAGAAGATTTTTGGGTTTTTGAAGATTTGTTGGGTTTGACATTTGGGTTTTTGATTTTTTAAAGATTTTTTCAGTTTGGGTTTGGGTTTTTGAAAATGGAGATCGAAAAGAAGAGAGAGAGAGAGAGTGAGAAAATGGAGAAAATGGAGAGCTAGTCGGAGATAGAAAAGAAGAGAGAGAAAGAGAAAATTGAGAAAAGAAGAGAGGTGCAGAGAAATTCCTAAAATCAAAAACCCAAATGGTGCAGAGAAGAAGATTTTTGATTTTCGTTTCTCTGCACTAATTCCTTTAAAAAAAAAATTAATTGAAAATTAATTTAAATTAATAAATTTTTTAATTGAAAAAAAAAATTCTAGGAAAAATTTAAAATTTTTTTTCTAACATGTTAAAATATAACACATCATAAACTTTTCTGACGAGTTATATTTTAACACGTTAGAAAATTTTCTGACGTGTTAAAATTTAACACGTCAGAAAATTTTCTAACGTGCCAAAATTGACACGTCAGAAAATTCTGATGTGCTAAATAGTAACATGTCAGAAAAAAAAAAAAAAATTTCCTGACATCTATGCTTCTGACATTCAACACACGTCAGAAGCGCCACGTTAGAAAACTCCAATGAGGAAAAAATTGTTTTTTTGTAGTGACTAATCTCTACGCAAAATTAAAAGTACCAGTCAGCGGTGAAAATTAAAGCCTATTGATAAATGAGAAATGCTAGAAAATACTATTTTATCTAACTTTGTTGATATGGACACTGCGAATCAATTATTGTTAAAATAAATAAATAAATAAAAATAAATCAAGTACTAATTGAGAGTATTACATTAGCAAAGTGAAATAAAACTGTATGTGGCATATAGCATTAGTAATACAAGGTACTTTCTTTTTTATCTTGAGCGAGTTATTACCCCTCTCAATACAATTTCAAATTTTATACTCAAAATTTTTAGAATTTGGAGGAAAGTACTCTGAGTCATAAATCTCAAAATGATCCAAATTGAAGTAAATAAATTACACCATTACTGAAAAATTACAACATTAGCTAGAGTATCATACCAAACTTGAGGGTCTACATGTTATAATTGCATAGATATTACGTAAGGCATGCTATTGATGCTGCTTCATTTGTTTTAATTAAAGTATTTATTTTTATAAAAATTGCATCAATCTCGGAAATAAAAAATAACCATTGAAGAATACCATAGAGCATTTGGTTGAATTTAAAATTAGGGAAAAATATAAAAAAGCCCCCCAAACTACCGGTTGTTTCCGATTTAGCCTCATAATGTTTCAAAAGTGATAAAGTTAGCCCCCAAACTACCAAACTATTGCATTTTGGGCACTCTATTAATCATTGCATTTTGGCCACTCCGTTAATCAAAACAGTCAGTTTGAACGGAAACTAAAAAACGACGTCATTTTGTTGGGGGGCTACTTTATCACTTTCTGAATATTAGGGGACTAAAATGAAAACGGCTGGTAGTTTGGGGGGCTTTTTTATATTTTTCTCAATTTTTTTTTTTCATAAAAGGGTATTGTAGTAACTTACCCATAACAAAACGACGTCGTTTTGCAGTTTCCGTCCAAACTGACGGTTTTGACTAACGTAGTGGTCAAAATGCAATAGTTTGGTAGTTTGGGGGGCTACTTTATCACTTTTGGAACATAATGAGGCTAAATCGAAAACGGCTGATAGTTTATGAAGCTTTTTTTTATTTTTCCCTTAAAATTACTATTGTGTTTACCTTGACGGGATAATGGCAGAGTAAAGGAGGAATATTGGCAAAATCGCCAGTTTCTAAATAAAGAATCACATTGGGTGGACAACTTTCTACACTGCATGTTTAAGAAAAGAAAACCAAACAAGGCAGAAAAAAAAATAAAAATAAAAACTCAGTTAGAGGAAAGTAAACTGTCTTTCTTTCTAATTCTTTTTTAAGTAATGCTATTTAATAGACTCGCGTATAATTGTTGTACATTCCAGTTACATAGCAATCTTACACGAGTCTACGAAATAACTTTTTTTTTTTTGAAATATAAATAAATAAATATCTCTTACTTAGAATGAGAAGGTGAAATCATGGCGACCCAGTCACCCTCTGAAGGATGCAAAACTCGGCTAACGGTAACCTTGAGATATTCTTCATCTGCAAGGTTGGATTTCCGATTAACTTTGATTTTGATAGAAGTGTCTGTAACGTTAGAGCACTCCATCAATGTTCTTTTACTTAAGAGCCGAAAATCTGAGATTGTTGTGTGGTTTCTATGCATGGCCATGGAGTTTATATGTGAAGAGTGCAACGACCATGACAAAGAAGGAGAAGAAGAACTGAGAAAGAAAGTGAGTAATATGATGAAGAGTCTGAAAACCCAACAGGAATTGCTGGGCTCCATGAGAAAACTGCAAGACAAGGTTATGAAAATTGTTTGGAATTTTCGAATTTGGTTAAAAAGGATTATGAGAATGGTAATGGAGATTTTAAGGTTGGAAAATAATGCAGTTATGAATCCAATATTTATGGAG
>NC_081548.1:10678288-10681555 GCF_901000735.1 Corylus avellana | reverse complement strand
TCATCACAAAGGTACCAATATTAAATATTAAATAAACATAATTAGGGCTTCAATATAGCCCTACTAAGTAAATTAGTTACACATGAGTTTGATGTTAAACATCTTCATGAAATAAAATAGAAAGGAAAAGAATAAACCCGAAACTCAAACTTGAAGAGCTCCGATTCTTCTCCTTGGAATTTGTCTGTCTATTCTAGAAGTTTAAGGGTCTATTTATAAGCCTTAGGGATACTCTTGAAACCCTAAAAAACATAGGGTTTGAGCCCTAGTTCGCATAAGCCTCAAAACCTTAAAAATAAATAATTTCCATAACAAGGTTGGCGGCTGGCTTGCTCCTCACGCACGGGTGCGCTCAATTGCAGCCCGTGTGCGATAGATGGTAGGACTACAATCGATCCTCTGTGTTGGGCGCTCGATCACAGGTGCGATCGAGGCTCCTGTTGGTGCGCATGAGCGCATGCCTTCCGCTTGCCTTGGTCTTCACCTGTAGTGCGCTCGATCGCAGCTCCCCTGCGGTCGATCGCACTACCAGAGCCTCAAATTTTCTCCAAAATAACTCTTTAAGCCCAAAACTTCCGAAATTGCTTCATTTTCTTCCAAAAACCTTCAAAAACAAAGAAAGCACATAAAAGAACTAAAATGGCAGAATTTAACCAAAACTAAAGGATTAACAAATGTAAGTTAAGGGTTAAAATATGAATATTTTGGCACTTAACACACCCCCAAAATTACATATTGCTAATCCCTTAGCAATACAAAACTAAAAACTAAATGGAAAAACAGAAAACAGAAAAATAAATCCATCTTTCGTGGGATGTACGATTGCATTTAACATATGCAACAAGCCTTTTAAATCCCTAGGAATTTCCTAGAGGACAAGTGAAGTCTCGTGAGCGTTTTCTAGAAATGTTACCCACAAACATCTTGCAAGAGTTCATGTTAACCAAAGATTAAGGTAAATTCAAGATCATGATTTTCATTCATTAGTAGGCTTAAAAAGATAAACTCCATCTTCACAATGAATTGGAATCTCAAAGTTTAATTACTTACTAAGGACATGCTAAAACATCACAAGTTTGAAAACAGTGTAAAGTGAACCTAGCACATAAATATGAAGCTTCCATTTACTTTCCATGTGTAATGTCTCAATATCCCAAAGTGAACTGAAATCCCTATTAGAGTGAATAACGATGGCATATATTTCTTTTTTCTTCTCTCTTTTTTTTTCTCCTTTTTTTTTTGGTCAGGTTGTACAATGTTTAGTTCCCTTAAGCTTTCTAATTGACCCATGTAACGAGTGTTAAGTCAATGACTCCCAAACCAGATGATTTTAGGGCATTAGGTGTAAAACACCCCTAAGGACTTATTAACTCGAGTCAAAAAGGCTACGAAACCAAACTAACCGTGACATTAATCAAATCAAAATTCTTCACCTTTTGACGTGAACACTCAATGCTCTGAGGCAAGAGGTTCAGTTACTTAGTGAAAAGCTTTTCAATGATTTTTGTTTTTTTTTTTTTCACAAATATATATGCCAAATAATCTATCTAATAAGTCATCCAGTTTCATCCAAGACATAAAAACACACACATCAGAGTTTCATGTCATACCCCACAAATTATGTGCTAATGTGCTTGTGTGATCAGATCAAAGATGTGAATTCTTAACTATCCTAAGCAAGTAACCAAACTTAACAAATTCTATCATTAGATCATGTGTTCAAAATTTTAAGCTCACTAATGAAATCAAACCACAATTCTTTCAAATTAACCAAAATTTTAAGGTAAACATGAACATGCATAATTTTTTTTTTTTTTTTTTTTTTAACAACACAACAAACAACGCAAACAACATGAAACTGGGACAAAGTTTGTGTAGAGTGTTCTCTTACCCCCAAACTTAAATGACACATTGTCCCCAATGTGTCTAAAGCATGGAAAGAATTTACCCGGGATATGGACAAAATGGTCTGGAAAGCATGGCTCATATCACACTCCCAAACTTGAATCGAAGCACACTTGTCCCTGCAAAATAAGAAAACACGAAAACCAGTAAAATGAAACAAAACAAGACTAAAGATAAATATAAAGATTAAGGGAAAAACAACTAAAACAAAATAACAAGATAAACTATGGGGTACCTCCCATGAGCGCTAAGTTTACCGTCTTTAGCCAGACTGTGATCCCCCTCTTAGTGTTGTCTCGAAGAAGATGCTCCTGATGGTGGTGGCAATCGGCTTAAAATGGACTACACCAGGTCTTCTAAGGCAGCGAATCTCTAATTTGTTGCGATTTTATCCTCCCGAGCCTCCCGTCTTTGATCTGCGAGCTCTTGCAGGAGTCCTGCCACTTATTCACTAATGGAATGATACTGTGCTACACGCAAAGTGACAGTTGCCTCCTCTTCTGCTACTTCCTGCTCAACTGCAGGTTCATCTTCTGCCATCAGCTCTGCCTCGAACTCTTCCGCTTCAGCTGCTAGTGCTTGAGGTACCCTGGGCATGTGGGAATAGCTTTTGTTCCATTGGCAAATGAAAAACTTTGGGGTCATGGTGACTGGCTCATCTGCTGAGGTGCCCTTGATGCCACGCTTAAGAGGATGTAAGTGATTAAGTATGGAAAAGGCAACCCCCATGAGTGGGTGTACTCAGCTCTCCCGACATGTACCCCATTCTAGAACTTGTGAATTTGGTTCCAGATGATTGCTGGAATGGAACACCAAGCACCTTTATGAAAGGCGTAAAGTGTTTGCAAGAATTGATCACGCCTTTGAGTCTTGTGTCCCAAGGGAAAGGCATTGCGGTGCAGAATATAGTCCACAAACCAGAGTTGTGGAGGTAGCTTGGACTTGTTGCCAGCATTATGATGTGTGTCTGCATATTGCCCTTGACACATGTCCTCAATGATTTTCGCTACATAGAATCGGGGAGGTTGGGCGGCAAGCTGCGCTCCTTCCGGAGGGTGCTCATCATGGCACTGTAGAGCAGCGGCAATGTCAGCTGAAGTCACTTCAAAAGCTTAGTCTTGAACTTTGGAGGACATAGCAACCGGCCTGTTGCAATCATGAGATAGATTGGCATAGAATTTGGCCACCAATTTTTTGTATGCAGTGGAGGTGACTGGCTTGAATAGCTTTTTCAGCCCTCGGCCCTTGAATTCGGCAACCACCCATCGAGTAGCTTCAAGATTTTGGAAATCTTCTCTAATGACAAATGTGGTCTCAAACAACAGCTCCCGCTCCTCACAAGTGGGTGGGGAGGAAATGGCT
>NC_081548.1:10646206-10678188 GCF_901000735.1 Corylus avellana | reverse complement strand
GCTTAGGTGCGGTAGTGCAAAACTACCGCACCATGCAGTAGTCCAAAACTGCACCGTTTGGTGCAGTTTTGAGAAGGAAAAATTCAAAACTGAACCAAACGGTGCAGTTTTGGGCTGGGAACTGGGAAAAAATAGGTTTTTTTTTTAAAATATAACAAACAATTATTTAAGAATTAAAAAATATAAAAAACTAATAATTAAAAATATTTTTCATTTTGGCCAAGGGGTGGCTCCACCCTTTTCATTTTTTTTTTTTTTTTCTCTTCTATTTTTTTAATACTTTTAGTTTTTAAATATTTTTCTTTTTCTTTTTCTTTTTCTTTTTCTTTAAAAGAACTATTTGTTTATTGCCCAAAACTGCACCAAACGGTGCAGTTTTGGACTACTGCATGGTGCGGTAGTTTTGAACTACCGCACCTAAGCCTTGCCCCTTTTTTTCACCCGTAAAAGTATATGTTGAGAATGATCCATCCCACAAATTCTTTGTTATTTGAAATCCTCTGTCAGGTATACAAAATAATTGGGTAAAGTCCACATAAAATTTAAAAAAAAAAACAAAAATCATTTTTCTAGAAATAAAATTAAAAAATTTCATTATCTTTTAATAAGAATTGAACATTTTTGTTTTTTTTTTTTCAAAAAAATTTATAATATAATTTTTTAAATATTTCCTTTTAAAAAAATTCATTTAAAAAAAATAAAAATTTGCGTTTTAAAAAAAAATAAGAATTTTCTTTTCTAAAAACATAATAAAGAAAATCTTGTTTTTTTTTTTTTTAAATAATAATTTCCGTTTCAAGAAGAATTTAAAAATTTTTGTTAAAATTTTATTCGAAAAAATATTTTTTTTCAAATTTTAAAAAAATGATTTTTCTTTTTTTTTAGTTTTTCTTTTTAGTTTTTTCAAATTTATACTTGTATTTTTGTCTTATTGATAAATTTATGGGGACATTTTTATCTTTTTGCTAGTTAACATCGACAATGTTTTGGTAGTTTGGGGTGATATTGTCACAATTAAAAGTTTTAGGAGAGACATTGTCAAATGGGTGTTAGTTTGATGGGGATATGTAGATTTTTCCCTAAAAAAATTTAATGTTGTGCATGGCAAACACGTTAAATGGCGCTAGACTCAGTTTATTTCGTACACAAATTTTTTTCTACAAACAAAGTAGAGAACAATATTGTTCATGAATTTTTTTTTTTTTTTTTTGATGAAAAATGATTTCTGGTGTTTGTTTATTTGGTTGGAAGGCTATTTCTTTTGTATGTTGAAACCCTTTATTGACCTTCGATGATTGAGTTTATTTTTAAAGTTTTAAAAAATAAATTTTGCATTTCAACTGTGGAAGGGGATGTAGCTATATGGTATAGCACTTGTAAAATGAATTTACCTGTTTCAGGATCGATACCTTAGGTCTCCAATTTCTTATTTATGTGTTCTCTTTTGCACAAGCACATTTTTTTTTGTTCAAACCTTCTATTTTTCCTTATATAACCGTTGACCTGTGATTTGATCATGGTCTACAAAATATGTGCGGAAGAGAAAAAGCAAAATTAAATAGGAAACCTAAAACTTCCGGCAAGAAATGTTTATGATTGATGATATGAGTTTGAGAGATGTTAGACTCAAAGCATGACCAAGAAACTAGAAAGATTATCTATCAAGAAATTACTTTGCATTTGACAAGCATAACGCTTAAAAAAGGTGCTGAGGTACGTAATTGACCAATAATAAAATATTTTTTCATTTGTACGTAGGGACCAGAGGCCTTTTTTTTTTCACCCGTAAAAGTATATTTTGAGAATGATCCATCCCACGAATCCTTTGTTATTTGAAATCCACCGTTGGGTATACAAAATAATTGGGTAAAGTCCACATAAAATAAAATTTTTTTAAAAAAAAATCCTTTTTCTAGAAATAAAATTAAAAAATATCAATTTTTTTAATAAGAATTGAAAATTTTTGTTTTTTTAAAAAAATTTTATAATATAATTTTTTAAATATTTCCCTTTTAAAAAAAATAAAATAAAATTTTCATTTAAAAAAAAAACATTTGCGTTTAAAAAAAATTAAAATTTTCTTTTCTAAAAACATAATAAAAAAAAGAGGAAAATAAATTTTACCCCTGAATTATCTATTCATTTGCACTTTTACCTCCAATGTTTAAAACATAACACTTGACCCTCCCAAACTTTCAAATTGTTGAAACTTTTTTTTTTCAAAAATGCCCCCATCACATATTTTATTTTATTTAAAAAAAAATACAAAAAACCAAAACAAAAAAATAAATAAAATATGTGATGGGGTCATTTTCTAAATTAAAATTTTCGTTTTAAAAAAAAATGATTTTTTTAAATTTTTTTGAATTTATACTTGTATTTTTGTGTTATTGAGAAATTTAATGGAACATTTTTATCGTTTTGCTAGTATTGGGGAGACATTAACAATATTTTGGTAGTTTGGGAGAAACATTGTCACAATTGAAAGTTTGAGAGGGACATTGCCAATTGATTAGTAGTTTGAAGGGGCCATATGAACTTTTTCCTAAATAATTTAGTGTTGTGTATGGCAAGGACGTTAAATGGTGCTAGACTCAATTTGTTTCGTTTACAATTTTTTTATACAAACAAAGTAGAGATCAATATTGTTCTTGAATTTTTATTTTTATTTTTAAATGATTTCTGGTGTTCGTTTATTTTGCTGGAAGGCCATTTCTTTTGTATGCTGAAATCGTTCATTGACATTTGATGATTGAGTTTATTTTTAAAGTTTAAGAAATTAAATTTTCCATTTGAAATGTGGGAGGGGATGTAGCTATGTGGTATAGCACTTGTAAAACGAATTTAGCTGTTTGAGGATGGATACCTCGCGTCTCCAAATTGTTATTTTTGTGTTCTCTTGGGCACAAGTACAATTTTTTTTTTTTTTTTTCAAACCTTCTATTTTGCCTTATATAACTGTTGACCTGTGATTTGATCATGCTCTACAAAATATGTGCCGAACAAAAAAATGAAATTAAATAGCAAACCCAAAACTTCTGGCAAGAAATGTTAATGATAGATGATGCAAGTTTGGGAGCTGTTCGATTCAAAGCATGACTAATCATTAAGTCAGTCTTTAAAAAAAAAAAAAAAAATCAAATTAATTAGAATTATTGCTTCCATATTATGAAGTAAAAATATAATTTGTATCCCAAGGGTGGTCGAACCACCCCCAATTTTCACAATTTACCCCCAGACTAGCCATATGGAGTGGCCGAAATCATCACCAAGCCAAATGGGGGTGGCTCGGCCACCCCTAGACCGGCCGTATGGGGTGGCTGAAACCACCCTTACGCCAAATGGGGGTGGCTCAGCAACCCCTATACCGGCCGTATGGGGTGGTGAAAACCACCTCAGGCCAAATGGGGGTGGTTTTAGAAGGTTCTTGGAGGTGGTTCGGCCACCTTATTTTTGCCCTCTTGTTTTTTTTTTTTTTTTTTTAATTTTATATTTTTGATTATTTTTAAAATTTTTAATACTACTCTTTGCTAAGTGTCAGCTTTTTATTGGGTTGATGTGTGTGTCAGTTTTTTTGGATGGGAGTACTAACTTTGTTTTAATCAATAAGTGGGGGTACTATTTTGCGATACGAATTGAAACTATGTGAGTAAAAATAAAGGCGTTAAACCATAGGGGCAAAAAGTATTTAACCCAAAATAATACTAAAATTTAAAATTATATCCAATAATTATCTCCACAATTTCAACCTTGGACGTCCAATAGGTCCAAGGTTGAAACTGTAAAGGCGCCGAATAAAAATGTTTTAAGGTCGAAGGTTGAAACTGTAAAGGCGACAGCAGTCGCCTTCCAAAATGACTATAATCCTCCTCCTCCAGGCGTAGGTGAACTCACTGAAATGTTTCTTTAAGCCTTCTCGTCAGAGAGACAAAACAGAGGCAAAGATTACAGAGAGAGAGAGAGAGAGATGGTTGTACTTCTTCAGCTTCCAAGATTTCACGCATCGGTATTTCTCACCAAACCGGCATCTCTCTGCAAAACCCATTTCAATCTTCTTCTAAAACCCAAATTACCCATTACAATCAAATCCACTCTCTCAACCGCCTCCGGTCCTACGGAAAATATCGATATCCCGGAGGAAGACACCCACGTCCAACTTTCGCTTGAGAAGCTCTTTGTCCCTCCGGAAACCGACGTTCCTTCCGCTGGTGCTACTTCCAGTCTGACTGCGAGAATCTTGAAGGGCTCGAATATTGTGCTGGCTAAGTACGCGAGGGACGCTCAGATTGCGCAAGCCGAGTTTGTCAAAAGCAGTGTCAAAACCGAGGATTGCCCCTCCGATGGCCTCCCTGAGTTTGCGCTTGTAGGCCGCTCCAATGTTGGCAAGTCCTCGCTGCTCAACTCGCTTGTTCGCCGCAAGCGCCTCGCCCTTACGTCCAAGAAACCTGGTGAGACTGTTATTTAGATTGGATTAACTTTTTCTTTTTTTGGGGGGGTGGGGTTGAATTGGTTTTGTTGGAATCTTTGGCTTTGCATGGTTGATTGGCTTAAATTATGGATATGCTATAAATTGAGAAGTACCATGGCAAATTTGCAACCTTTTTTTCTTGGTAGTGTTGTAATGTGGACTTACTACATTATGGAATTAATTGGGATGATTGTCTGGCAATGATGCTGGTATAAAAATGCTTATGTGAGTTATACATGTGATTCTGGATTACATTTAGAGTGTGGATATTTTTTGTTCCTGTGAAGAGGGACCATTGTCGATGAAGTTTCCTCGTCAGTGAATGACAAAAACTGTCGGGAAGATAAATACTTGAGTTGTTAAGTGAGACTTTAGAGTTCCAGTTTGACCTAAAGCTTAAGCATGTGGGTTTTGACCTAACTATGCTACATAACCAATCACTTTTGTGACTCTTATCCAATGTGAGATTTAAGCAAAACCGTTTTTTAGGATCATTTGTGTAGGCTTGTCCATGTGATGCGTCATGTACCCGCTCAACTACAATAAGGGCCTGTCATTTATTGATTTATCATCTATGTCTCTGCTCTAAGTGCAAAAGGGACCATTTTCTACTCTAATTACTAAAGGGACCGCTCCTGCTCTCATTGTGAAAAAGATCATTCATGGTCTAATTGTGAAAGCGACAACTATCATCTACTTTGTCGGTCACTATCATTAATGCTGGTATCACTTGTTGGGGAATTAAAACATCTGGAAAGTCCTCAAGTGAGATCTTGATGTAATGTGTTGAGACGCCCTCTTAACCCAAAAGTTTAAGACTACGGGTTTGGATCAAATTACAACTCGTTCTTGTGGTTATTATCTGATATGGAAGTGAACTATTCACACTCACATTTGCCTACTCCAACAAAACTGTAAAAGAAAAGGTATCTTGTTATGACTATCTTGAGTTCTTTTATGCGAGATGATTCAAGTGGCGCAATGGCACTCTCTTGTAACCGCATTCACTAATTTATCCTTGCCCTTAGTGCACCCTTTGTAAACAGACGTAGCTGCTCAGAGATGTTCAATTTTTAGTTACCTTACATGTTCTGTTGCTGTTATTCTCACTAATTTGTAATGCAATTCATTTCTGCGTCCTTAGTGGTTTAGTCTGGCTTTGTATATTATATAAAGATGACATGATAAAACACTAACAAACTTTCAAGTAGAACTTCCAATTATCTTCTGCTATGATCTTTTTAGTACATGAAAATGATCTCTGAGTTAAATATCCATTTTCTTTTTTTGCATTGTAGGGAAGACTCAATGCATCAACCATTTTAGGATCAATGATAGCTGGTACCTGGTGGATTTGCCTGGATACGGGTATGTATAGTTGAAAGCTATAAGTGCTTGCTTTTTCCATGGTTCCTTTGTTTATTTTCTGATCTTTGGTTTTGGAGATTGAAGCAGAAATTTTAGGAAATGTGAAAATTGGTAAAGTTAAGACACATTAGATCAAATGATTGTTATGATATGAGCTGGTGCTTTTTAGGGAATTGAAAAACTTTCAAGCCTTCAAGGAGCAATAAATCTTCTAGTTCTTGAATTCTTGTGGGTTAATCTGTTTTAGTTATACTGTATCGCCTGGTATATGTAGCCTTGCATTCACTAATTAGAATTTTTTGTTAAAATTTTGATTTGCTTTTAATTTTCAAAATAGGTATTAAAATTCCACAAGTTCTCTCATAACTTAAGGTTTCGCAAGTATTTGAACAGTTTGTTTTGTACTAGGACTCAGATTTCCTTTATAAAAGAATTTCATTTGTAAAGATGAACATCTATCAACAAGAGTTTGATTCCACTGCTTCTCCTGTTTTCTCCCTATCATTCAACTCTATTGTCGTGACATTGTTCATTGTGTATGCTGACTAGGTATGCAGCTGCGCCACAGGAACTTCGCATAGACTGGGAGAAGTTCACTAAAGACTATTTTCTGAATCGACCAACGCTAGTTTCTGTTTTCCTTCTCATAGATGCTAGCATTCCTGCCAGAAAAATTGATCTTGAGTATGCTAGTTGGCTAGGTGTGAATCAGGTAATATCATTTCCTGTCATTTTCTACTGGAACCAAGAAAGATGCTATGATGTGAATAATAAAAATGACTGAAACTGGATCTGAAAATTATGCAATCATTTCAAACTGTTAATCCCAAGTATATTGACTTAATTCACATGCTTATGTTGATAGCCATCAACTGTAATGGTTTACGTTTTCCATCTGTCAATTCCCCTCTTTAGCTGTTTAGGGCAAGTTATGGGCACTGAATATATTGGCAACACCTATATATATATAAGGCCTGAGTTCCTGAAGAAGTGTTCAATTACAGTTCTCAGGGAATGCTGCTTTTTTTTTTTTTTTTCCTTCTCTAGATGATGAATGTGGTTGCTTGGACACTTGGGTTTGATTAAATCAATTTAATTAGCACCCAAAATTTCAGTTTCTTATATGAATGTATTATGAATGGGTTTGATATTCTCTAGTTGGGCATAACTATTTATTTGTTCGAGGGATGAAACAACAAGATGAACAAGAACGTATGAATGTATTTATTCATTGTGAAGGGAAAGATGTATGAGAGTGCATGTACTGTCTTTCAGATTCCCATGACATTGATCTTCACCAAATGCGACAAGCGGAAGAAGAGAAAGAATGGAGGGAAAAGACCAGAAGAAAATGTGAATGATTTTCAGGAGTTGATACAAGGCTTCTTCCAGACAACACCACCATGGATTATGACTAGCAGTGTTACCAATCAGGGTCGTGATGAGATACTACTGCATATGGCTCAGTTACGGAATTACTGGCTCAAGCACTAACAAGTACATGCCCTTCCTGTCCCAATTAGGTGTGTGATCCTTTAACCTTGCTATATTGGGTAATATTATCAACATTGCTGTAGCTAAGGCTGTAAATCCATGCGTAAACTTTTTTTTCCCTCCTGTTCCTGGTGGGAATAGAAATTCTCAAATTTTTAAGTTTAGACAACATATTGAGATGGCTTTGAATTATTGCACTTGAAATTATGTTAAATTTCACAGCGGCGTGTGTTCTTGACAAAGAAAATAGTATAGTGCTTCATCCTGCCGTACAAGGTTGTTCATTGCTGATTTCTACCATTATGAAGCCGTGAGGCAGCAGTAAGGCCCTAAGCTAATCTACAGATGGACAAAGAGGATATTCAGAAGGGTGGAACTCGATATTGTACAATAGGAGCCTGCATGTTGTACAATGTTACAATTCAATTCTATGGAATCTTCTTTTTTTTTTTTTTTTTTTTTTTTCATTTTCTATTTTTGGTAACTCAGTAGGTACCAACATTAAGAAACGCAGAAACTTTTTGTTCATGTTGAGTGAAAATATGGCTCTTGGTTGTAGTGTTTATAACATCATATAGTAAGTGAATCTACTGAAACCTTCACTTATTTTATTTAGTCAAAGAAAAAGGTTGAATGCCTGAATTCTTGCAGTTGAATTGCTTCCTGCTTGGGCCAGAAGCTTCAAGGAACAATAAGGAACCCACATCCAAAAATAATCTCACTTCGGTATTCACAATTTTGAAAAAGAATACAAAAAAATCATACATCCAAATTCTAACCACCACCAATGAAGCTCCAACCAATTCACCTCAAATTGTTTAGCTCCAACTAATTCATATCACATAACCTGAACATATTCAATGGAAAGAATAAAGAGTTTAACTTATACAAAGATGAGGAATGTTATACTTTCCAAAAAAATTCTCCAAAATTTGCTTTCCAAATGACATGTCACAATCTCATGAAATGTTAACACATTTTCCAAAATAATAGATTACATAAAATTGTGACACATCATTTAAGGAACAAATTTTAGAGAAAAACTTTGAGAAATGTAGCGTTTCTCTGCAAAGACATGGTGTAAATCAAGTCTTTTACAACCTCATGAAACACCAAAACAGATTGAGACAAAAACACCCATCACAAGTACACATTCTCTCACGACATTCTCCAAAATCTAAAACCCATACCAAAAGAACCCTATTTGAAACATATTCTCAAGAGAGTACCATTGAAACCAGAAGAATCGAACTCCTAATGCTCCCATTTCACTCCAATAAAATGGAATGACTTTGGCAATATGCCATGAATAGCAACAGCCATCAAAAGCCAAGCGAAAACAAACAGTCATAAAGCTGAAACTAAAAATATTAAGCAGCAGACATGAAATAATCACATCAGGCACAATTTCTCAACATTGGAAACCTATTCATAAACACACAAGAGAGACTAGTTCAAAGAAATTACTACCAATTATCAAAATTTATGCAGAGATAACTCCAAGATAAATTAAAGTAACACTCGTACAATGATTCAAAATTTGATTTGAGAATTCCGGAATATAATATTTAAAAAAAAAAAAAAAAACAGAACAGCATGCCCTTCCACACTTCAAGGGGCTGCAGATGTTCCCTTGTTCCTTGGAGTTGCTTGAGTACCTAAACAAACACAGAAGATAACCAATCATTTAGCCAAAACAAATCAAGAAAATCAAGAGCATTATAATACATAAGCAAACAGCCAAAATGATAAATTGAGAAAGTAATTTACCTTCTCTAAAGTTAGTCTTGAACCTGCGAGGCACATGACGGAGGTACCTCATTCGGCCGGTTCCGGTTGTCTTTCTGCGAATGGCCTTCTCACTCCAGTTATCTGAAACAAAACCCAAAAAACAGGTCACATCAAGGTGTAAATAATTCCACTAAAAATTACAAGAACTCAATGCTTTAAACTAGGGCTACCAATTTTTGATACAACTAGCGAACCTGACACAAACCCAACACGAAATTTAAGGGTTAGAGTTTATGAGTCAAACCGGTTTAGTTAAATAGGTCAAGTTAAAATTGACCTATATAATCTTATACCACTACTTTGACACGGCCCAAACCCAACATGCGACATAATGATAGGCAATTTTTGACATGACCTGAGAACCCAATACAAAATTAGAAGGTGATGGTTGAGGGGTTTGACCCATTTAATTAAATAGGTCGGATTAAGATTGACCTATATAGCCTTATATACATGCCTCAACACGATCCTAACCCAACACGCAAACACTAATTGTCACCCCACTCTAAATGACAAACAAGCAAAGCTAAAATGGCCAGATAGTTCAAACGAAGAACAACAGCTTGAAACACCAATCCCCCCCCAAAAAAAAAAGACAGGAAAACAGAAACGCACCAAAACAGACGAATGAATCAAGCAGCTTATAATCATCATAAAATCAGGAAAAGCATAAAAGTAACGAAACCCACAAGATTCCATACACCAAAATTTGTCCTTTACAATTTCCAAGAAACCAAACAAAGCATGGAATGAAATTAACGAAGACAACAAAACTCAACTAAGCAAAATAATTGTTCATTAATCTACGTTTAATCCAGATTTTCCGTTCATTAATATTATTGTTCTTTTCACTGGACATCAAAAATGAATTCGAAATCCCAGTTGCTTTTTTAAATTTCTGCCCTTTCAACGCAACCAAAAAAAAACTAATAACTAAAACTAATCCCTATACTAAAAAGAGAAAACACAGTAAACCAAAGAATCAGATCACATCAAAGACCAGATACACAATACACACACGCACACATATCCGCGAAGAGTAATCTCGAATAATTTAGGAGCAGAATTAAATAGAAGGAAAAAAAAAAAAAAAGAAAAAAAAAAAGAAAGAAAAAACACGTTACATTTTCTGACGCGGCTAGCAGGAAAGGCACAGGCGGAGCAGCGACTCTTCTGGAGGTGGAAGCTTCTGCGTCCACATCGCACACATAGCGTGTGGGTCTTGTTCCTCCTCTTCCCAAAGCTCCCTGTTCCTTTTCCCTGTTCAAATCAACGCCAACCATTATATACATGCACACAGATACACAAAAACAAACAAACACTTGATACAGGGATAGAGAAAATACCATTTCTTTGGTTGCAGAAAGAAACCCTAGCTTCGGAGGATTTGACTATAAGCTCTCTATATAGTAATGTGAAATTAGGGTTCATGTTTTTGTTTCTGGGCTGTTCGATCATCGGCTTATTATTCGGCCAGGTTATCCACATCAGCCCTAATTCGTCACAAACTAAAGTGGGCCGGAAACCTAGAGAGACAAGAAGTAGATAATGGGCTTTACATAGACAAAAATTAAAATAAAATAAAGAGAACAATGGGCTTATCTTTGAATCCAGAAAATACATTTTTGGGCTCTTTGAATTACTATGAAATTCATAGAAGAGAATGACCCTCCGAAGTTGGATCAAGGGTTCCTCTGGTCTTCTTGTGAGTTGTGATGAATGACGTATGTGAGTAATGATATTGGGCACATAAGCGCGAATGCATGAATTATGATTCTTTTTCAGTTTAAATGAATGAGAGAATATTTAGTTAGTTATATTTGAGAAATATTTTTATTCTTTTAAAAAGTAAAAAACCAAAAATACCCATCACATATGCTATTTATTTATTTATTTTTTTGGGTTCCCATCACATATACTAACTCTTGAACTGGGGAAAATCTTGTTCTGTTTACGCCAAGTGATGTGGCACATGACACGTTGGTAAAAAAAAAAAAAAAAAAAATTGACAAACTTTTTTTTTCTAATAAATTGACAAACTTGTGCGTGTTTTCCCCAAAACTATTCCCCTCCACCACACATTTCATTTCCCTCCAAATTTTTCCTCAAACCCATTCTCCCTCCCACCGTGCACCAAACCTGTGCATGTTTTTCCCAAAACTCATGTGAGAGCTCTCCCTGTCTCACGCCTTCCTCTCTCTCTCTCTCTCGTCTCTCTCACATGAGTTTTTGTCTTTACAAAAAAGGAATGGATTACGAAACAAAGGATGTGGCCTGAGGTAATTTTCTCCGACTCTCTCTCTCCTTCTTGTGATTTTCTGTATGGGTTCTTGAAGATTTGAGGCTGTAGAAATGCTTGGGTTGGGTGATTACAAATTGATGTTTCATACATACCCATTCAAAGATTAAAAATGGATTTCTTAGTTAATTTGGTTGATAGTTATGGCTTTTTGGAAATTAAGATGGTTAAACCAAAAGCTTCTCTTTATATCTAAATTTTGGATTGAGTAGGATGATTGTATAAATTCAATTGTTGATACCTGATCGATTTATGGCCGATAAATCCATTTCCATGATTAGTTGATTGACATTGATTTGGTATTATGAATTTGAAAGGGAAGATTGAAATGGTTGGGTCTTGCTTATTTTTCTGCTTTAACCAAATTTAGCTTGTGGGGCATGCTTGTATATTAAAGTTTAATCTGGATCTTTTGTGATGATGATATGTATAATATGATTTCAGTTAATGTGATGATTCTTAGTAAGTGCTCTGGTTGGATAGAATGATATAAATCATAATATTTCTATTGTTTAGTATTCTCTTTTTAAGAAGTACAGATCTTTAAGTCTTATTCCTTGTGGAATGGGATTGGGCGTGAAATTAATTATTAGTTAATTGATTTCTTGGGGCGTTACAACAGTAATCTCAGATAATTTATTTTCATTTTCTGCATAATTTTTACTCGGATTTGTCTAATATGTGATTCTATTAGTCAGTTACAAGTTAATTGGTATGAGTGTATTGTAGTAACCATTCCAAATTGGATCGAATTGATCGGTTTAATTTTGGGGGTGTTACATTAACGAAAGGTTAACTAATTTTCATTATGGATTTCACTCATTTGCAGAGCAAAGAAAGCGGATTGCCCCAACTAATGTTATCCTTGGGAATGCAAAAGTGAAAGAACTCAAGAACCAATTCTACACCCAAAGTGTTCAATTGAAGAGAATAGACAAAGCTAACACTAAACAATAGTTAGAGTTCAGAAATAAACAACACAAACTCAATCATAATAAACACAAGAGTTTTGTTGACGAAGTATAAAACCCTTTGAATACATCAAAGAGAAAAACCATTCCGAGGTAGCCAAACCCGTAAAATCACTATGAGAAAGATACATAATATAGACACATGGAACTTACAACCTGCCTCATCGACTCCTTCAATAGGCCTTCACAAATGAAGATAGATGAAATTTGTCCACAAAACATCACCAATAGAACATCAATACATCAAGAGAAGGCAAGCTCTCAGCATAATACATCATCTCTTGGTAAATGAAGCAACAAGCACACCATAATGAAGCAAGAACAAAATGAAGAAAGAACACCTCTAGAGTCTAATCTAAGTTAAATATAGTTAGCTTGCTTAGCTCTCTGATAAGTACTAAAATATATATATTTTTGCCCCTTAATTTACATATGTTAATCTCTTAGTCTTGTTATTTTGTGATGTTTTGTCTTGTTTTTGTGTTTTCTTGTGTTTTTATGTGTTTAAAGGAAAAGAAAGCATTTCTAAAAAGTTCCAAACTTAAAGGACAATTTGGGAGAAAAGCTGCAAGTTTCATGATCGAGCACAAGGCAGCAGCAGAAGGCTCGAGCACATTAGCGCTCAAGCGCAGCATAACAAGGATCGAGCGTAGAGGCGCTCGATCGCACAAGAGTCCAAGCTCGAGTGCACAAGCGTTCGAGCGCAATAAAGCCTACGATTGATCGTAGCCATGTGCTTGATCGCACCAACTTGGGATCGAGCGCACTCGAGTGCACAAGCGTTCGAGCGCATAAAGCCTACGATTGATCGTAGCCATGTGCTCGATCGCACCAACTTGGGATTGAGCGCACTCGAGTGCCCAAATGCGGCATAAGACCTTTTTCACTCCAGATTGAGTTTTTAGTCTCCTTTTTGGATTAGGAGACTGACCTACGGTTTTATTAGGATTTCTAGGACTTCTAGGGTTTTCCTAAACCTATAAATAGACCTCTAAACATTGAGAAAAATATACAATCTTGGAGAGAAGAATTGGAGGCTACTTCAAGAAGCGGTTTTGAGTTTTTCCTTTTCCTTTTTATTTTATTGCTAGGATGATTAGCATCCAAACCATGTGTAGCTAAACCTTTTGTTAGGGGCTAGATTGAAGTCCTAATCATGTATTTTTAGGGTTTCAATATTGGCGCCTTTGTTACAATCATATTTTGGTATATTTAAATTGATTATTTTTTGGTTAATTGCATTCCTCATATGAATGTGCTTGATCATCATATGCATGTGTTTGGATGTGTCATTTAAGTCAATTTGGATGACCAAGTTCTGGGTATAAAAAAGTGACAAAAGAATCTCATCACGGGTTCTTTGGGTAATCAACATGGAGAATCGAGAGTAGATACCATGCCCTAGGGTTCATGTATTTGTTGATTTACATAAATTTATGCTTTCTTAAAGAACAACTTATTAGATACCATGTTAAATCATTTAAGAAAGAAAAGAATTAGAGTAGATACCATGCCTAATTCGTTACTTAGAGAGATCTATAGCTTAAGGAGTCGATACCATGCCCTTAGGTTGGCAATCATTAAATATACCAATATGATTGAAACATTGGCATATTATTATCTTAATTAGTCTAATTTGTGGTGGATGTCAAAAACCTTAACCCTTTCGTTGACCTTTTCGTTCTTTATTACTTTATGTCATGACAATTCTATTATTTAATTTTGGAAAATCAATTCTAAGCAAAATCATCAATCCTCATGGGATTGATCTCGTATTTGCCTACTATATTATTATTTTGATTTTGTGCACTTGCAAGTAAAACGTACCAAATATTGTCTATTAATTTAGGTGGCATTTGGCATAACACTTTCCAAATGAGCATAAGGTTTTATTTATATTATTGATGTGTTGTTTTGTAAAGAAAAATTTATTAATAATAAATTACCACTCGCAATAGAACGTATTCTTGTAGGATAGGACTATATAGAGAGTGTCGAACCTCAAGGACTGCGTTGGCATTGTTATTAAGTTTGTCAAGATTAAGTCTAACTGAATTCACAAGAAGATATATATATATTTTTTTTGGTTATTGTAAATCTAAATGCATAAAAGTAAATGTAAAGTAAATTGCAATGGAGGAAATAATAGGGGATTGACTTCACCACTAACCGCATAACAATGGTTAATCATAAATTAATAAGGAAATTCATTTTATGCATTGTTGTGAGTTTTAAAATGATACTCGCAAGTGCACGAGTCGTGTGCAATATAGATCATGCAAGTGCGAGGTCGATCCACAGGGAATTGTGTCGTGAAATTCAATTTCTATCTAAATTAATCATATTTTAACCTAGTTATGAATTTGATGTGATTTTGTTGTGCAAAAAGATAAACTAAATTAAATTGATTAAAACCAAATGATAAAAAGTACTATGGTTTTCAGAATCCACTTCACCAAATTAAAGCATACATTCTCATGTGTTTGTTCATACATCCGACAAGCAATTAAACCTTATGCATGTTCTATTGTTTTTATAAAATTAATCTATTAAACATTTAATGAATCTATCATAATTACAAATCACAACGAATATCCAACTCATACCAAAACATCCAATGTATCTATTTGAATTATGAAAAACAATGGATATTCAATTTCAGTCAAAAGATTCGATGTATCCGTTAGATGAAATACAATGAATATCCAACGTTTAATCAAACAAATAATTAAACAATCAATTAAAAGGGTTTAATCTAATAACTGAATTGAAATAGAACATCATATATATATATATATATATATATATATATAAATGTCGGAATTGTACGAACATACATGAGAAATATAAAACTAATCAATGGTGAGGCTTCATCTTCAACCTTAGTTGAAGATTCTAGCCTCTCATGACTACAAAAACATAAAAATACTAATTGAATTCATGGAAACAAAGAAACTTACAAAGGGAAATCGTTTCAGAGTTACAAAATGTCAACAAGACGAAAAATACACTGAACGGCGCCCCCTCCTGGTGCGTTTAATGAAAAGAATGATATTTATAATGTTAATTAGGGTTTTAGCGCTGCCAGGTCGGATGAGTGAGCTCGAGTGCACACTAGGATTGCACTCGAGCATGTATCACTCGAGCGCACTCGAGCATGTATCACTCCTCTTGCGGCGCAGCGCTTATGCGCTGCTAGATTGCTGTGGGTGTGTATGCGCTTGAGCGTAAGGCTTCTGCGATCGAGCACATATGCACTCGAGCTTAGAAGTGTGTGCTTGATCCTACTTTCAAAACTGCACTTGATTCCACTTCCTTGCAATTTTCACCTTAAAGCCACAGTTTTCCCTTAGCAACCTGCAAAACACTAGAACACCAAAACTAACACAATCATCAAAAAATAATAAGGTTAAAGGATTAACAAATGCAAATTAAGGGGGCCAAATATACAATATTTGGCACTCATCAAATACCCCCAAACTTACATTTTGCTAGTCTCTTAGCAAAACAAAATGAAAAATAAAATGAAAACATGAAACATAAGTTCGCTGTAGTGGGAGAGACAATTGCATTTAGCATATGCAACAAGCCTTTTAAACTCCTAGGCATCCCTAGAGGACGAGTGAAGTCTTATGAGGGTTTAATAGCAATGATACCTACAAACATTTTTAGCACTATGTTATTGACAAACATGAACTTCCACACAAACACATGGTTCTTACATCATAGCATGTTTAACAAAATGAACACCGCAATCACATCATCAGGACATCCAAAGTCAATTCACTCATAAATGGAAAATTTGAGACAATACATGCTCTAATAAGTGTAGAGTGAGATTAACATACAATCATGAGGCTTCATTTTTTCTCAAAGTTTTGTGTACCTCAAAATTCATAGGAATTCTCTTAGATGAAATCAACCAAGGCTGAAATCAAGATATGCATTTTTTATTTTTTGTGTAGGCTGTGCAATGCTCGGCTCCCTTAAGCTTTCTAATTAATCTATGTAACGAGTGTTGGGCCAGTAACTCCCAAACTAGATCGTTTTAGGGCACTAGATGTGGAAACATCCCTAAGGGCTTAATTACTCAAGTAAAAAAGGCTACAAATCCAAACTAGCCATACAATCAATCAAATTGAATTTCACATCTTTTTACGCGAACACTCAATGCTTAGTGATGCAAGAGGTCTGGTTACTCAATGAGAGACTCAAACTGAATTTTTTAATTTATTTTTTTTATCTATTTTCAAGCCAAGGTTTCATCAACAATTCATCCTACAAATCTCAAAATACACTCTATCCAATTCAAATCTCATACCTCACAAATTTTATGCTAATATGCTTGTGATGATCAACTAAAACATGTGAAGTCTCTCTAGTCCAACAAATGATTCAAAAGACTTAGATTTCTAATGACATGCTGTGTTCTAGATGTTAAACAAACCAATGACATGCAAACCATAGTCACAGTGTCACTCATGCAAAATCAACAACATAGCACAATTTTTTTTTGAACATATAAACAACAAAAATAACAATAAAAGATAGAAATGTCATCCCCACCCCCAAACTAAAATGACACATTGTCCCCAATTGTGGCTAGAAATACAATACCGAATGGGTGGCACACGTCGGGCGTAACATAAGAGAACGTCCCCCCAAACTTGAATGTAAGACACTCATCCTGAAATACACAACAAAAACAAGAACAAAGCAAACAAACCAAAATCAAATGACAACAAAAAACTAAAAGTAACAAAGGGTTGCCTCCCACAAGCGTTAAGTTTACAATCTTCAGCCAGATTTTCCACAGTAGGTGCGCTGCATGATCCAAACTACATGCGATAGTAGGCAAGCACACCAAAAGGAACTGTGAGGGTGGTGTTCTCTTGCTCGTCGGGGTCCAAAGGAACTTGGTTGTAGTTGGAGTAACCATCAAGCACATAGTAGTAGGGATGTCCAGCTAACCGTTCCACCAATTGATCAATGAACGGGGAAGGGAAATGATCTTTCCTTGTAATGGCCTTCAGCTTGCTATAATCAATGCACCCTTACCATCCTGTCTGAACACGAGTAGAGAACAACTCGTGATCCTTTTTCCTTTCCATGGTTACACCTAGCCACTTAGGCCATACATGAATGGGTCTAACCCATTTGCTTCAGAAATCAACTTGAGAGGCTAAATTGCTAATGAATATGGGTATACACCATGCTAAATCCTTTAGGAAAGAGAAGAGTTAGAGTATACACCCATGCCTAACTCGTTGCTTAGGGAAATCAATAGCTTAAGGAGTATACACCCATGTCCTTAGGTTGGCAAACATTAAATATGCATAACTTGATCAAAGCATTGGCATATTGAAATACTAGTTTAATATAATTAGTGGTGGATATCAAAGCCCTACCCTTTGTCATCATCACATCAACAATCAACTTTTATTTTGCTTTTGCTTAAGGAATCTATTTTTAAACATAAATTCAGCAATCCTCCTGGGAATGATCCTGTACTTGCACCCTATACTACCATGTTGACCTTGTGCACTTGCAGGTAAAATGTACAATTATTTACCTATTAATTTAGGTAGATTTTTGCACAACAAGTTTTTGGCGCCGTTGCTGGGGATTGCGGCGAATTTTGTTTAAATTTATCTTCCTTTAGTTTTGTTATTTTAATTTTCAATTTTTAATTTAGTATTAGCAAAAATCAAAAAGAATTTATTGTTTTCCTTAACTTTTTTGTTTTCTTTTTTCAGGTTGCGGATTGGCATTCTGTGATTGCGATCAATCGTCAGCCAAGTGCGATCGAGCGCACTGCGATCGAATGCACCGACCTGCGATCGAGCGCAGTTCCAGAGAGCATTCGGACCAAGCAGTGCTGAAGCTGCCAAGTTCATGCAAGGTCATCGATCTCAAGCCTCAATCGTTTTTCCCCTCGATCCTAAAATTGAGCGGATAATTCGACAACGACCTAGAGACAAAGACGGAGAAGAAGAAGTTGAAATGGAAGACATGCCAGAAAATCCAATTGGGCCAAGACCCTTAGAAGCAAATCCACCACGAGTGAGGAGACCAATGAAGCAAGCATACGAGCCAACAAACCTCCACCAAACCTCATGCATAGCAGATCAATCGGAGGTGGATGGCAGTTATTATATCTCTCCCCAAATTCTCAATGCATTGACCCACTTTAGAGGCACAACTACTGAGGATCCCAACTTGCATCTTAAGGAATTCTTTGACTTATGCAAGTTGCAGAATGTTCAAGGCCTAACTCAAGAGAGAGTCAGGTTAGTTCTCTTTCCTTTTTCCTTGAAAGATAATGCTAAACTGTGGTACAATTCCTTGCCTGCAGAGTCCATTCATACTTGGGAAGAATTGACCACCAAATTTCTGAAGAGGTTTTTCCCAGCCCAGAAGACAAAGCAACTTAAAAGGGAACTTCAAATGTTCCAACAACGAGACAGAGACTTGTTCTTTAAAGCATGGGATCACTTCAATTCCTTACTCCTAAAGTGTCCACATCACAACATCCCTCAAGATGAGCAGGTACTAATTTTCTATGAAGGATTAGATGATACTAATAAAGGGATGGTTGATTCAACTTGCGGAGGAACACTTATGGAAAGGAGTAGCGAGGAAGCTGTGGAAATTTTTGAGACATTAAGTGAGCACTCACAGCAATTCTATTCAAGAGGAAGGAGAGGAGTCAAGAGCAAGGGCATGTATGAGGTGAATCTCAATGGAGGATCAACTAATCAGTTGGCTGCAGTAGAAAAGAAATTGGATATGCTTGTCAAGGCCATGACTGTTCAGAAAATTTCACCTCTGCAACAGGACACACAAGTCCAGGTATGTGCTATTTGTTCCCATTTAGATCACACCATTGAGAAGTGTCCTTTTGCAAAACAAGAAGATGTGAACTTTGTGGGACAAAACAATTATCCCCACAAGAACAACCCATACTCCAATACTTACAATCCAGGATGGCACAACCATCCCAATTTCTCCTGTAGTAATAATCAAGGACAGTAGAAAGGGAACCAACAAGCAAGTCAACTAGCTCAAGAGCCAAAGATGAACCAACTAGAGAATATGATACATAGCCTGGTGACTTCACAACAACAATTCATGGTTGATCAAAAACATGTCAATACAAAGACTGAGCAAGCCATACAAAAGCTAGGAGTGCAAATGGGTCAGATGGTAAAGAAGCTGAGTGAGAGGAAGCAGGGGGAATTCCCAGCTCAAACAATACCTAACCCAAGCAATCACCAGCAGCTGAAGGCAGTCACAGTTCAAAGAGCTCCCACTCCTACAAGAGCACTTGAGCCTAATTCTGAAGAGCTCAAGTGCAGCTCTTCACACTAGGAGTCTTACAGTCACCAGTAGATGCGCTGAGCAAATAAGAACCTCAAGCGCATCTACTCACAATAGTGGTACTGATGCCACTAAGAGGACGGTAACATTTTCTATCTCGTTTTTTTTTTCATCTCACTTTCTTTCCTTCACACATGTCTTGATTATCCCTGATGTTTTGACCTTTTACTTTTCTTTTGTTAAAAAAAAAAAAAAAAAAAAATTTAAATTATGACATTCTGGTATTACGATCGATTGCAGGGTCCCTATGATCGAGCGCAGTTACCGAAAGGGGCCTGATACTTTCTGTTAGTGCGATCGAACACACCCCAGGTGCAATCGAGCGCACTATGCCCAGACATGCGCGCCTCTGGCCGAATGCGATCGAGCGCACTAGGTGTGCGATCGAGCGCACTCGGACAGCAGGGCCTGCGAACTATTTAGGTCACTTTTTCCCCATGGCCCACAACCTCTCTCCCAGCGCCGTACAGTCCCTTCCCAAATCTCCACCTCCGGCACTCATTCTCCTCCCATTTTTCAACTAACTTTCACCAAATCCACTACACCACCACCATCTAAGACCCTTTTCCGGTCACCATACCTCCATCTTTCACCGACAACCACATCACATTCCAACCTCACCCCAACCCTCAAACATCACCGAACACTCATCCAATGTCCAAATTCTTTTAATTTTTTTTTGCAATAGTGGGTGTTTATCCACCCACATTGCCTCTGTTTTGGATTTTTGGTGTGTTTGCAGGGAGTTTGGAGCATCCTTAGCCAAAGTTGTCATTGTAGTCAATCGGAGTGCACAGTACGTGTTCGACAAAAGTCCCCAACCAAGTCCCAAATGCCTCGAACACGTGCTTCATCTTCCAGAGGGTTAGGAGCTTATGATATTTCTCCCCCACCAGCTTTTGAAGAGCGGGAGCTACTGTTTGAAACAACCTTCACCATAACAGAAGATTTTCAACATAATGAGGTGACTCGATGGGCAGTTGCCGAGTTTAGGCGAAGGGGCCTCAAAAAGCTCTTTAAACTGGTCACCTCTACCGTCCACCGGAAGTTGGTCGTGGAATTCTATGCCAAGCTTTCTCATGATTGTGACAAACCGGTTGCTCTCTCCTCCAAAGTTCAAGGCCAAATTGTTCATGTGACGAGGGCCGACACAGCTGCCGCCTTGCAGTGCAATGACGAGCATCCTCCCGAAACTGCCAATCTTGCCGAGCAACCGGCCCGATATTATGTGGCAGAGATCATCGAAGATATGTGCCAAGGGGACTATGCAGATGCCCACCACAATGCTGGCAGCCGGTCCAAGTTGCAGTGAAGGTTATGGTTCGTGGACTCGGTGCTTCATCGCAATGCCTTCCCCTTGGGACACAAAACTCAAAGGCGAGATCAATTTCTACAAACTCTTTACACCTTTCACAAGGATGCCTGGTATTCCATTCCCGAAATTAATTGGAATCAAATCCATAAATTTTGGAATGGAGTGCATGTTGGGGGAGCAGAGTCCACTCACTCATGGGGGTTGCCGTTCCCATATTTAATCACTTATATTCTTCGCAAAAAGGGAATCAAGGGCACTGCAGCAGATGAACCAGTCACGACCACTCCCATATTTGGCATTCGCCAATTGAATAAGAGTTGCTCTCATATGCCCCAAGCACCTCCAGAGGAAGAGGAAGAGGCAGAGGAGGCCGAGCCCATGGCTGAAGATGAACCGGCAGCTGAGCCAATAGCAGAAGCTGAAGAAGAGGCCTCCATTGATATTCGAGCCATCCAATACCGATCCCTTAGTGAGCAAATGGAGGGTCTTAGGAGAGAACTAGCTGATCAAAGAAGGGAAGCTAGAGAAGATAAGGTCGCCATGGACAAACGTTTAGCTGCCTTGGAAAATCTGATGCAGTCCATTCTAGCTCGGTTACCACCACCATTTGGAGCATCTACTTTTGGGCAACACTGAGAGTGGACCAAAGTCTGGCTGAAGATGTAAAACTTAGCGCTCATGGGAGGCACCCCATAGCATATCCTTTTTACTATGATGTTTATTTTATTTTTGTTTTCCTTTGTGTTTTATTTTACTTTGGTGTGTTAGTGTTTCAAGTCTTTTGTCATGTTTTTTTCAATTCTGTTTCTGCGATCGATCGCACAACACATGCGATCGAGCGCAGGTTTCCATCTGTGAGGCTGCCGCACTCTGTTAGTGCGATCGCATGCACAACATGTGCGATCGAGCGCACTTGGCAGCATCTCCTAGTTATTTTTATTATTCTTGTTCTGTTCATTTTTACTTCGTTTTAGTGTTGTTTCTTTTTACTTGTTTGTGTGTTTTGTAGGGACAAGTGTGCTTCAATTCAAGTTTGGGGGTGTGCCATGAGTTATGCTTTCCAAGACATGGTCGACCATCTCCCTGGTACACTCTTTCCTTAATTTAGACACATTGGGGACAATGTGTCATTTAAGTTTGGGGGTATGGGCACACATGTTCACACACACTTTGTCCTAAGTTTATGTTAATTGTTTGCTTTGAGTGTTGTTTGTGTTAAAAAAAAAAAAAAAAAAAAAAATTTATGCATGTTCATGTTTATCCTAAAATTTTAGGTTGATCTAGAAAGAATTGTGGCTTGAATTCATCAGTGAGCTTAAAATTTGGAACACATGATCTGATGAGTGAATTTGTTAGGTTGGTCACTTGTTTAGGACAGTTGAAAAATCACAGGTTTGATCTAATCACACAAGCACATTAGCACATAATCTGTGAGGTATGACATGAGATCTGATATGTATGTTTCTGCATCATGGATGAATTGGATGACTTATTAGATGACACTATGGCATATTTGAAAGAAAAAAAAAAATAAAAAAAATAAAATAAAATTTTAAAAGTGAAATAAATGATCTTGATGGTTTTTTTTTACTGAGTAACTGGACCTCTTGTCTCAAAGCATTGAGTGTTCACGTCAAAAGGTGAAAAATTTGGATTTGATCATTGTCATGGTTAATTGGTTTTGTAGCATTTTTGACTCGAGTTAGTAGGTCCTTAGGGGTGTCTTTACACCTAATGCCCTAAAACCACATGTTTGGGAGCCATTGACTTAACACTCGCTACAAGGGTCAATTAGAAAGCTTAAGAGAACCGACATTGCACAACCTGACTAAAAAAGAGAAAAGAAAAAAAAGAAAAGAAAAGAAAAGAAATATGCCTTGTGTCATTCTAATAGGAATTTCAGTGAAATTTGAGATTTGGAGACATTTACATATTGGAAAGATTTGGAAGCCACATAATTTTGTGCTAATTCACTTTACACTATTTTCAAACTTGTGATATTTTAGCATGTCCTTTGTAAGTAATTGCACTTTGAGATTCCAATTCATTGTGAAGATGAAGTTCATCTTTTTAAGCTTGCTAATGAATAAAAATCATGATGTTGAAGTAATGCTTTAATTTTTGGGATGACATGAACTGTGCATGATGTTTGTGGGTAACATTTCTGGAAAACCCTCACGAGACTCTACTCGTCCCCTAGGGAATTCATAGGGGTTTAAAAGACTTGTTGCATATGCTAAATGCAATCGTACATCCCACGAAAGATGGATTTATCTTTTTGTTTTCAGTTTCCTTTTAGTTTTGAGTTTTGTAATGCTAAGGGACTAGCAATATGTAAGTTTGGGGGTGTGATAAGCGCTAAAATATTCATATTTTCAGCCCTTATCTTACATGTTTTAATCCTTTGGTTGTAGTTAATTAGGCCATTTTAATTCCTTTTTGTGTTTTTGATGTTTTTACAGGCTTTTGGAAGAAAGTGAAGTAAAACTGGGTGATTTAGGCTCAAAAAGAGAATATGGGAAAATTGGAGCTCCCTGGTACTGCGATCAATCTCAAGGTACCTGCGATTGAGCGCAATACCAGAGGAGATGCTGCACGAGCCAGGCCAGGAGCGATCGAGCGCAGGCAAAAGAGGCATCGATCGCAGACGTGCGATCGAGCGCACACAGGATGCGATCGAGCGCACCCGTGCGCAGGAGGCATTTCAAGTGGCGGCTGCAATGTCCCTATTTCCATATTAGGGGTTTTCAAACTCCAAAATGTAATAGGACTGAAACCTTACGAAAACCCTAGGGTTTACTACTTTTTCAAGGACTTCTAAAGCCTATAAATAGACTCCTAAGCCTTTAGAATAGGTGGGCTTGGAGAAGTGAGAAGAATAGGAGCTCTCAAGTCAAGTCTCGGGTTTATTCTTTCTTTTCTTTTCTTTTATGAAGATGTTTAACATCAACTCTATGTGTAGCTAACTTATTTAGTAGGGCTAGATTGAAGCCCTAGTTATGTTAAATTAATATTTCAATATGGCACCTTGTGATGATCATGTTGTGCTATTTAACTTGATTAATACCTGCTTACATGAATTCCTCATATGTGTATGCCTGATCAACATGTGCATGTGGTATGGACTTGTTAGTTAGATCAATTTGGATGACCGAGTCCTGGGTTTAACTTAAGTATCAAAAGAATCCATACCGCGATTCTTGGGTTAATCAACATAGGGAACTAGGAGTATACACCCATGCCCTAGGCCCTATGTGTTTGTTGATTTCCATAGAACATATGCTTTTCTAAAGAACAACTTAGTATACACCATGCTAAATCCTTTAGGAAAGAGAAGAGTTAGAGTATACACCCATGCCTAACTCGTTGCTTAGGGAAATCAATAGCTTAAGGAGTATACACCCATGCCCTTAGGTTGGCAAACATTAAATATGCATAATTTGATCAAAGCATTGGCATATTGAAATACTAGTTTAATATAATTAGTGGTGGATATCAAAGCCCTACCATTTGTCATCATCATATCAACAATCAACTTTTATTTTGCTTTTGCATAAGGAATCTATTTCTAAACATAAATTCAGCAATCCTTGTGGGAATGATCCTATACTTGCACCCTATACTACCATGTTGACCTTGTGCACTTGTAGGTAAAACGTACAATTATTTACCTATTAATTTAGGTAGATTTTTGCACAACAACACTTGCTCCAAGATCCAATAAAGCCCCGTTAATCTGACTGACTCCTATCATGCAAGAAATGGTAGGATACCCAGGGTCCTTATACTTGATGGGAAGCTTGCATTGAAGGATGGAGCTGACTGTATCATAAGATGGCACTTGCTGAATGACATCCAAAAACAGGATGTTTATCTGTACTTGCTTGAATACCTCTAAGATCTTAGCAAACTGTGCATTTTTATTTGGGGCTTTCAATCTTTCTGGATAAGGAGCTTTTGGGATAAAACTCTTAGGGGGATCATCAACAATGGGTTGAACTATGGTAGGCTCAATAACTTTCTCTGTATTGTTGTGACTTTCTTACCCTTACGGCATAGCGGGGTTCTCTTCTGGCAAAACCACTTGATTGTCCACTTGTCTTCTTGACCTAAGTGTGGCAATAGACTGCAAGTGTTCATGCTCGTACGCAAGATTTGAAGAATTTCCAGCCATAAATTGTTCCTTAGGGTTGGGCATAGGCTGACTAAGGAACTTTCCCTTTTCTCTTTCACCCAATTGATTTGCTGTTTGTCCAATCTGAACTTCCATCTTAGCAATCGCTTGGGTATTCACCATAGTAGCATTCTTCACTTCACTTATAGATTGGCCTGTGAGCTGCATAACGACCTTGAGAGTGTCTTCCAAAGTAGATTATGAAGAGGATGCTGGCACTTGATTGGGTGCTTGGTATGCAGGAGGTGGCATTGGATGAGCCAAGCAACCATGATTTTGAACCGGTGGAAGAAATCCGGGATGGTATTGATTTTGGGCATGATGAGGAGCCTCTCCTTAATTCACCAGTTGATTCTACTTCCATGAGAAATTTGGGTGGTTCCGCCACCTTGGATTGTAGGTCTCTGAGTATGGTCCATTTGACTGCTTCCGATAATCATTGAAAGCGTTCACTTGTTCCACAGGACACTAGACAAACGTTGGCATAGATGGACAATTCTGTGCTAAGTGCATAGGACTAGCACAGATGGAACAACTATCAACATTGAATGTGTTGGCAGCATTGATGGACTGGCTTACAGTGAGAGCGTCGACCTTCTTGGTGAGACCATCTATCTTCATCCTCAAATCATTGTCTTCTTTCAACTCATAGATGCCTCCTTTCTTGGGGATACGGGCAGATTTGTCCCAACAACTTGAAAAATCCCATTGCTGCGAATTGTCAGACAACTTGTCCAATGCTTTGTATGCTTCATCCCCCATCAAACTTAAGAATTCTCCCCCATTCATAGACTTGATCATACTACGGTTGGATTGAGTCAATCCTTGGTAGAAGAACTGAGCGAGCCTCCATTTCTCATATCCATGAGGAGGGCATCTTATAAGTAACTCTTTGAACCACTCCTAACTCTCAGAAAATTTCTCATCCTCCGCCTGAGTGAAGGAGCTAATCTCCTTTCTGCACTCATTGACTTTTGACATTGGGAAAAGCTTGTTGTAAAACTTGCTCAACAAGATTTACCAAGATGTAATGGATCCGGGTGTGTTGGAGTCCAACCATGCCCTAGCTTTATCATACAAAGAGAAAGGGAAAAGTCTAAGGTGGACAGACTCTTCAGAAAATTTTTGAAACTTGAATGTGGAACAGATGTCCTTGAACTTCTTCACATGACTGTAAGGATTTTCAAGTTCTAAGCCATGAAATGAGGGTAGGAGTTGGATGACATGAGGTTTTAGATCAAAGTGGGTGGCATTGGTTGAGGGCAATACGATACATGAAGGAGAATTTGTCACAACTGGTGCGAACAAATCCCTAAGAGATCAGGTAAAGTCCACATTTTTAGGTTGATCTTCCATCTCAACATTCTCTCTCTCAACAGGTGCTCTCTAATTTCTCCCAAGAGTTCTGTCTATTTCGGGGTCTACAGATGTCAACTCTAAGTTCAAAGATCTCCGATGAAGCATTCACCAAACAAAAATGCTAAAATAAACTAACTAACAAAAACAAAATATTCACAAAAAAATGAGAAAAGCAAAAACATAAAAGAAAAACAAAAGCAGAAAATAAACTGCTCACAAAATAGACCAAAAAGAATTTGAAAAACTTTTCTACTTAGCTGCTGCTAGTCTGTTGAGGCTGTCTACAGAGGTGTGCTCGAGCATAGGTGAGGGGCGATCAAGTGCAGCCACATGCTGGTATGCTGCTGCGGATCCGGTGCGCTCGAGCGGCAATGGTGTGTGCTCGAGCTTGCATGTGCAATGCTCTTGAGCGCAGGCGTGAAAGTGTCGAGTGCAGATGCGGCTCGCTTGCTGCACTTATGCTTGAGTACGCTCCAGCATGGGTGAGGTGCGCTCGAGCATGCTTTGCCTGGTATGTTCGTCCGAGACCTGCAACAGAAACTAAAACAACCAAAAACACTTTCTTTTTTTTTTTTTTTTTTTTTAATTTTTTTTTTCAGTTTTTTAGTTTTTAAAATTTTTAATTAGTTTTGCAAACCGAAACAAAATAGAACAAAATAAAATTGCAAAAAGAAACTAACTAGTAGAAAAATCAAACCAATTGAGACAAAAAATTAAATTTCGCAAACAAAAACAATTCCTTGACAACGGCGCTAAAAACTTGTTGTGAGTTTTAAAATGATACTGGCAAGTGCATGAGTCTGCAATATATATTATGCAAGTGCAAGGTCGATTCATAGGGAATTGTGTCGTGAAATTCAATTTCTATCTAAATTAATCATATTCTAACCTAGTTCCGAATTTGATGTGATTGTGTTGTGCAAAAAGATAAACTAAATTAAATTGATTAAAACCAAATGATAAAAAGCACTAAGGTTTTCAGAATTCACTTCACCAAATTAAAGAATACATTCTCATGTGTTTGTTCATACATGCTGATGAGTGCCAAATATTGCATATTTGGAATCCTTAATTTGCATTTACTAAGCCTTTAGCTTTATTATATTCTGATGTTTTGGTTAGTTTGGGTGTTTTAGTATTTTGTAGGTTGCTAAGAGAAAACTATGGCTTTAAAGGGAAAATCCATCAATTCTGGGGCTTAAGACACTTCAGGGAGCATTGGCAACAAATTTGGATCAAGCGATGATTTGCACCCGATGAGTCCTACTAAAAAGGTCATATCTAGAGTTGTAGAGCTCGGATTGAAGCGATCTTGGTGTCATTGGAAAGCTAACTCAAAGATACACAAAGTCATGTGTAACAAGAGTTTTCTAATTCCATAGGTAGTGCACTCGAGCTCACATATAGTGTGATCGAGCTCACTCGTGCCCATCGAAATTGGAAAGTGCATGCTCGAGTGCGATCGATCGCACCTAGAGTGGATCGAGCTCATTCGGCCGACCTAACAGCACTAAAACCCTAAACTTAACTTATAAATATCATTCTTTTGTATTGTAAACACGCGGAGACGCGCCGGGGGTGCCGTGCTTTGTCAATTTTCATATTTTCTGGGTTTTCGGAGCTTTAAACTCCAATTCTTTTGTAAGTATTTGATTTTAATGAAGTTAATTTAGTTTCTTTATGATTTATTTTGTCATGAGAGGCTAAAGCTTCAACTAAGGTTGAAGATGAAGCCTCACCATTGATTAGTTTTATGTTTTTATGTTTCGTTTGTACAATTCCGTCGTTTAATGTAATGTAAGTTCGTTTCAATTCAACTGTATGACAAAATTGTGATTGATTGTTGTTTATAAATCGTGAAAACGTTGGATATTCATTGTGTTTTATCCAACGGATACATGGCATCTTTTGGTTTACTTTGTATATCCATTGTCTTTTTTGCAAAGTATGGATACATTGGATCTTTTGAACTAAACTGGATATACATTGTTTTTCGTAAATACGGATGGATTCATTGAATTTTTCAATAGGATTTTATAAAAACAAAAGAATATGCATGGGATTTTATTGAAATTCGGATGTATGAACAAACATAATTATATGTGCTTTGATTTGGTAAGGTGGATTCTGAAAACCTTAGTGTTTTTATCATTTGATTTAATTTCAGTTTTTATTTAGTTTACCATTTTGCACAAACAATTCGGAACTAGGTTAAAATAGGATTAGTTTAGGTAGAAATTAATTTTTGTTAAGCGATTCCCTGTGGATCAACCTCGCACTTGCACACGCTGTACTACACATGACTCGTGCACTTGCGAGTAATTATAATTTGCACATTAAGTTTTTGGCGCCGTTGCCGAGGAATTGTCTGTTTGTGAAAATTGATTTTTGTTTGAATGAATTTTATTTTCCTACTAGTTTAGGTAGATTTTTGTTTTATTTTCTTTTTGCAATTTTATTTTATTTTATTTGTTTTTGTTTTTGAGATTTTATCTAACCAAAAAAAAAAAAGAAAAAGAAAAAGAAAAAAAAGAGTTGGTTGTTTTTGTGTTTCTGTTGTAGTGTCGGCAAAACCAGTCCCTGCTAGTGCGATCGATCGCACGGCACCTGCGCTTGAGCGCACTTGAGCACACGGGCAGCAAGCGATCGCACCTGTGCTCGACCCATCCCATGGTTGCGATCAAGCGCATGACACATTTGTGCTCGATCGCACTCACCTGTGCTCAAGCACACTTCCAGAAATCAGCCTCAACAGACCAAAAGTAGCTAAGTAAGAAAAAGAAAAAAAAAACATTTTTTCAAATTCTTTTTGTCCTTTTGTGTTTTCTATTTTTATTTTTATTTTTTGTGTACTTTTGTTTATTCTATTGTAAACAAAATAAAATAAAATAAAATAAAAAAACAAAAATTTTGGTTATTGTTTTTTGTGGGGCATGCTAAATAGTGAGGGTAAAGCATGAATTTTCCATTTGGTAATTTTTATGCTTCTCATAGTGGTAGGATGCCAAATCCTACCAACTGCCCTCAGAATTTTAACCCACATGGACCATGTTCATATTGCTCCAACCCTTATCATAGTTTAGGTAATTGTCCATCCTAGGGACAATTTTCCAATTTTTCACATGAGTAGATGAACTCCAATTCCTTTAGTTCGGGGTCTGAATCAAATTTCAATTTCTACACCCCAGATTGAAGCAACCATTCTGATTTCTCATGGCAAGCTCATGCTACTGGAAATTATGCTCCCTAATCCTATGAACTGCACCATCCTGAATATCTGTAGTTCGATAACCATTCTTCCATGCCTTCACCTTGCAATTACCCTCCTCAAGAATCATTAGTGCAACATTTTCCAACTGCACACGTTGATGACTTAGAGGAGAGAGTGAACCAACTCATGGTAGCTAGGCGTGCCCATACCCAGCCTCCTCACACTCAAGCAACTCATAAGTTATGTTCATATTGTTATCATCCTTCCCACCGGATAGATGATTATCCATTCATTAACCATTACATGATTAATGAGGATGATGCTAGCAAGTCTTCACATGAGCATGTCCAAGGCACCACCATAATTGGGAGAGAGGAAATTATCGAGGAGATTGCTGATGCCAAGTCTTGAGGATCCTATGGGAGAGCGCTTTGATCAATTTGGAGGTGACCTAGACTTGGACAAGCTACATGAGCATGTTGAGACTTCTGATGAGCCAAGTCTTGAAGATCCGTTGGGAGAGCGTTTTGATCAAATTGGATGTGACTTGGATCTTGACAAGTTCCTCAAGCAAGCTGAGATGTTTAGTAAGCCAAGTCTGGAGGATCCGTTGGAAGAGCGTTTTGCTCAATTTGAATGCGATCTAGATCTTGACAAGTTCCTTGAGCAAGTTAAAATTTTTAATGAGTCAAATCTAGAGGATCCTTTAAAAGAGTGTTTGGCTCAGTTTGAATTTGATTTGGATCTTAACATGGTACATGAGCAAGCCAAGGCCTTATTGGATCCCACTCCTGAAATGCAGACTGAGAATGGGGAAACCAATGAGATATCCTTCCCTAACACATCTTCATCAACAGTTGAGCTTCTCATCATTGATAACGAGGAGGAAGAGAAAGAGGAGCACTTGGAGCAAGTTGAGCACTTGAGCAAATTGAGCCCCCAAATCTGTCCAATGATAAGGAAGTGAGCACTAAAGCTCATCCCTTCATCACAATCCTTCTTGAGGCACAGCATGAACCACAAGCTTCATCTTTTCAATGTCTCGAAGAGCCATCTTATGTTGAAATCTTCAAGGAATCATGCACACAAGGGCACAAATTCAGGAATACGCGTCCTAAAGAAATCTTTCGGAGCAAGCAAGTTGGCTACATAAGATGGCGAAACATCCTTCCAGAATGGCATCAAATTCTAAAGAAGAAAGGGTGGAAGGGATTGGTTGGACATCCAAATGATCGGGGAAAGCACTGTAAAATTTCTTCCCAATTTTAATTTTTGCACATTTTCTTTATTTTTTCTTTTCACTGTATTTCGTGTCATTTTCTATTTATTTCTAACAACAATTAACCTTGTGATGTGTGTTTCAGTGAGAAAATATTGCTATTAGTTCTGTTGACAGGCGTTTTGGTGTTCAAGTTTAGGGGACGCCCTGGCCTTTCCACACTTCGGTTTCCTCATTCCACGGTATTGTATCTCTTGACACATTGAGGACAATGTGTCATTTAAGTTTGGGGGTGTGGAACAACACTCCATTTGTTTGTTTGTTTTGTTAAAAAAAAAGGGAAAAATACATTTTACCCCCCTGAACTATCCACCCATTTGCACTTTTACCTCAAATGTTTAAAACGTGACACTTGACTCCCTCAAACTTTCAAATTGTTGCAATTCGACCATTCTGACTTTTTTTTTTTCCCAAAATGCCCCCATCCCAAGTTAAAAAAAAAAAATTAAAATCATTTTTTTAAAAAAAACAAACATATTTTATTTTTTTTTAAAAAAAAACCCAAAAGAAAAAAAGAAAAAAAGAAAAAAAGAAAAGAAGAAATATGTTGGGGTGGCCGAACCACCCCATAGGGGGTGGCCAGCCACCTCATTTGGCCTAGGGGTGGTTTGGCCACCCCCAAGCCGGCCGTCTGGGGGTGGCTGAACCACCCACAGGGCCCAAGGGGATGGTTCGGCCGCCCCTTGGGCCAAACCCTCAAAAAAAAAAATTTGAGGGTTTGGCCCTAGGGGGTGGCCGAACCACCAGTATGGCGTAAGCGGGTGGTTCAGCCATCCCCAAGCGGCCGGTCTGGGGTGGTTCAGCCATCCCTAGGGCCCTGGGGGTGGTTCGGTCACCCCCAAACGGCCGGCTTGGGGTTGGCCGAACCACCCC
>NC_081548.1:10613714-10646106 GCF_901000735.1 Corylus avellana | reverse complement strand
GGATAGTTCGGGGTGTAAAATGTATTTTCCCAAAAAAAAAAAAAATTGCTATGTTGTTGTTAAGCATGAGTTAGCTCTACCTGCGGTTTAATTTTCATTGGCCTGCTTAACATTTTGAACATATCATCATGCCATTAGGAATCTGAATCCTTTTACTCATTTTTGGGTTAGAGAGACTTCATTTGTTTTGAGTTGATTATCATTAGCACATTAGCATAGAGTTTGTGAGGTATGAAATTTGAACTAAATCATGTGTACCTTGAGATTTGTTGGATGATTTGTTAATGAATAACCTTAGCATGAAAATAAAAGAATAATAATAATAATAATAATAATAATAATAATAATAATAATAATAATAGAGAAAAAAATTCATCATTTTGAGTCCTCACTGAGTAACTGAACATCTTGCCTCATTAAGCATTGAGTGTTCGTGTAAAAAGGTGTGAAACTTAAGATTGGTTGATTGTATGGCTAGTTTGGCTTCATAGCCTTTTTGACTTGAGTCATTAAGCCATTAGGGATGTTTTACATCTAGTGCCCTAAAACCATCTGGTTTTGGAGTCATTGGCCTAACACTCATAACATGGGTGAATTAGAAAGCTTAAGGGAGCTAAGCATTGCATAACCTACCAAAAAAAAAAAAAAAAACATATCTTGCCTTGGTTGTTCATTTGATAGGGATTCCAATGAATTTTGAGGTATTTATCTTAAGAATAAATTGAAGTCTCATGACTGTATGCTAATTTCACTTTGCACATATCTGAGCATTTGTTGTCTTAACTGTCCATTTATGAGTTCTTTGATTTTGGGTTCCCTAATGATTGTGATCATAGTGCTTGTCGTGTTAAGCTTGCTTATGAATGAGATCCATGGTTTGTGTGAAACGTTATTCTTTTCAATGACATAGCACTGACAATGTTTGTGGGTATCATTCCTGTTAAACCCTCACGAGACTTCACTCGTCCACTAGGGATGCCTAGGGGTTTAAAAGGCTTGTTGCATATGCTAAATGCAATTGTCTCTCCCATGACAGCGGACTTAAGTTTCTTGCTTTCATTTTGTTTTGCTAAGGGACTAGCAAAATGTAAGTTTGGGAGTATTTGATGAGTGCCAAATATTGCATATTTGGGCTCCTTAATTTGCATTTGCTAAGACTTTAGCTTTATTATTTTATGATGTTTTGGTTAGTTTTGGTGTTTTAGTGTTTTGTAGGTTGTTAAGGAAAAATTGCACCTTTAAAGGGAAAATCCATTAATTCTGAGGCTTAAGACACTTCAGGGAGCATTGGTAGCAAATTTGAATTAAGCGATGATTTGCACCCGATGAGTCCCACTAAAAATGCCATGTCTAAAGTTGTAGAGCTCGGATTGAAGCGATCTTGGTGTCATTGGAAAGCTAATTCAAAGATCTACAAAGTCATGTTTCTTAAGAGTTTGCTAATTTTGCAGGTAGTGTGCTCGAGCGCACTCGTGCCCATCGAAACCGGAAAGTGCATGCTCGAGTGTGATCGATCATACCTAGAGTGCGATCGAGTGCACTCGGCCGACTTGGCAGCACTGAAACCCTAAAATTAACTTATAAATATCATTATTTTGTATTGTAATCACTCGGAGACGCGCCGGGGAGGCCGTGCTTTGTCAATTTTTCGTGTTTTCTGGGTTTTTGGTGCTTTGAACTCCAATTCTTTTGTAAGTATTTGATTTTAATGAAATAAATTTAGTTTATTTATGATTTCTTTTGTCATGGGAGGCCAAATCTTCAACTAAGGTTGAAGATGAAGCCTCACCATTGATTAGTTTTATGTTTTTATATTTCGTTCGTACAATTCCATCGTTTAATGTAATGTAAGTTTGTTTCAACTCAATTGTGTGACAAAATTGTGATTGATTGTTGTTTATAAATTGTGAAAATGTTGGATATTCATTGTTTTTCGACCTTGCACTTGCACACGATTTGTGCACTTGCGAGTAATTATAATTTGCACATCACATCTGACAACCAATTAAACCCTATGAATATTCTATTGTTTTTATAAAATTAATCTATTGAAACGTTCAATGAATCCATCCTAATTACAAATCACAACGAATGTCCGACTCAAACCAAAACATCCAATGTATCTGTTTGAATTACAAAAAACAATGGATTTCCAATTTCAGTCAAAAGATTTGATGTATTAGTTGGATGAAACACAATGAATTAAACAATCAATTAAAAGGGTTTAATCTAATAACTCAATTGAAATAGAACATCATATAAATATATATATATAAATGTCGGAATTGTACGAACATACATGAGAAATATAAAACTAATCAATGGTGAGGCTTCATCTTCAACCTTAGTTGAAGATTCTAGCCTCTCATGACTACAAAAGCATAAAAATACTAATTGAATTCGTGGAAACAAAGAAACTTACAAAGGAAATTGTTTGAGAGTTACAAAATGTCAACAAGACAAAAAATACATTGAACGGCGCCCCCTTGGTGCGTTTTTAATGAAAAGAATGATATTTATAATGTTAATTAGGGTTTCAGCTCTGCCAAGTCAGATGAGTGCACTCAAGCACAAACTAGGTGAGCTCGATCGCACTGGAGCATGTATCACTCCTCCTGTGATGCAGCGCTTGCGCACTGCTAGATTGCTATGGGTGTGTTTGTGCTCAAGCTTAGAAGTGTGTGCTCGATCCTACTTCTAAAAATGCACTTGTTTCCACTTCCTTGCAATTTTCACCTTAAAGTCACAGTTTTCCCTTAGCAACCTGTAAAACACTAGAACACCAAAACTAACATAATCATTAGAAAATGATAAGGCTAAAGGATTAACAAATGCAAATTAAGGGGCCCAAATATAGAAATATTTGACACTCATCATGCATGATAAGACTCGTGTCACTCAAGTTGTCTAGAAACTACCATTATTAAGGAATGAGTGTAATGCCCCCAAAATTAGCCTTACCTAACCTGGTAGGGTTATTGGCAATTACCCCAGTTAAACCAACTTGTTGCTAAATGGGGTATCGCCCTTCTAAGCATTATTAGAGTTAATGCATAGGAAGGTGAAATAAATCTGAGAAACTATTAAATCATCAAATGGATAAGTAAAATCCTCAAACTCAAAGTCATGGAGCAACTAATAATAATGTAAAACAAACCTGATAGCAGCGTGAAGATTCTAAAGCAAGGTCCATAGTGACAATCGTGCCACTCCTAGTATGACATGAATCCATTTAAGCAGAAATAAATGTGCAGTTTTAGTAAACATTTAAAAGAGGCGTTGTCTCCGTTATTACAACATAAAAGTATTGTTTGGTTAATAAAAGAGTGGTGTACTCCCAGCGGCAATCGCCCAAGTATTTTAATGTAGGAAAAATTATTGCTTTATAGGTCATAACTTGCATGTATGATCTACCTGAGATATTGCCCCTTCTTAGCAGCGTTGGCGCTGTCCCGAGGGATCTGTAATACAATGCATGTGCCTCGACCTTTGTACACTACCGTCCATAACATTAGTGGCACGACTGAGTTTGACCTCAGGTGGCCCACACCAGTAATGATGTATGTCCTATAGTGGCCAACCATTAGGGAATGGTTGTGCTGGCCATGAACCCATTGGATACAAAGCCTACACACACACACATTTGACCACAGAATGAAGTCTATATAGTAAGCCCATGGCCATTATTCTGCACGTGCCAGTGCCCATGTCATACAATGCATCTTATCAACTAGTTATTAAAGCAATTACCAAGTTATTACAAAAAGTAGTCATTCTCATATCATACGCGTGGTCAGTCAACTGACATATCCCACTGTTGTGGAAATTTATATTAACTTGTAAGTGCATGAATCGATTGTAGTTAATGGATTGCAAGTGCGAGGTCGATCCCACAGAAAATTGTATTTTTGAAAGAGCAATTTAAATCTAAAGTAATTTAATCCTAACCTAGTTCCAAAAGGGTTTTGAATTTTGATTTTTTGAAATTGAAATGACTAAAAATAAAATAAAGAAACTAAGTAAATCAATAGATAAAGGTACTAAGGATGCGGAATTCACACTCACCGAATCATCACAACATATTCTATGTTCATCAATATTAATCTAAAGTTCTCACAATTTAAATCTTAAGTATGTTTTACTATGCTTCAAAGAATTAATCAAAACCATCCTATGTATCCATTCATTACACAAATCACAAGAGGAATCCAAATTTAATTGAAACACCAGATGTATCTAAAGAACAAATCACAAGGGATATCCAATTTTTAAGCATATAAAACCAAGCAATCAATCATGTGAAATTATTCTAAATCATCAAGTGTATCCTTGAATCATAACAAGATATCTAAGATTCATCAAACACAATTGAAAACAAGTAAAACAATTGAAATATAAAACCAATAAAATCTGAACAATAAAAATTACAATAAAGCAATGTTGTTCTTCATCGGTGAGGCTTCATCCCCAACCTTAGTTGAGAATTTGACTCCACATAGTCCTATGAAACTAAAACCTAAACCTAAACCTAAAGAAAAACTAAACTAAAAAAAAAGCGGTGGATTACATTCTGTCTCCAAAATTGTATCCCAAAACTAGTCTCCGGAATTGTATATATTTTCTTGAATGCAAAGAGGTCTATTTATAGGCTTAGGGAAGTCTTAGAAGCCCTAGTAAACCTAGATAATTAAAGGTCTGTCTCCCAGTCCAAATAGAAGCCTGAAATTGGAATAGGATTTGTCCAAATTTGTGTCCTTTTATTGCGGGGAGATTGTGGCATAGTAACCATTCGAATTAGGAAAATCCTATTTCATAATGAATTGTAGTATTTTGAGTTAGCTTTCCAATACCTCTAGAATCATCATAATCTGATATTTGAGTGAAACGTGATGATGAAAATATTGAGACGTGTACAGAATCTGATTTTGAATCAAATCCGATTAGAGAAATTTCGATTTAATCCTCTCCTTGATTGGGTTAAACTTAACCACATCATTTAGGTCTTCTCAAAGTGTGATTTCTTCCAAACTTTATATTTTTTTCCCTTTAAAGCTGCAATTTTTCTTCAACAACCTACAAGACACTAAAAACACAAAACTAACAAAAAACATTAAATAACGACACATCTAAAGGATTAACTAATGTAAATAAAGGGGGTCCAAATATGCAATATTTGGCACTTATCACCCAAGTTTTTAAGAAAGTGTTCGTAAGTATTTACTTACCTCGCACGCTCGCTTGAATCCTCCGAAATTGCTAAATCCTGCTATAACAAAATACGATACGTTGTTATGCACAGTTTTAGAGGACCTTTACAAGTAAGACACTAAGCCTTGTCTAACAAAAGGATTGCTAGTTTCTAAAATACACGTGAGTGGGGCTTAAGGGCGAGTGCCTAGCTTCCTGGCAGTATGTCCGAACTTGAGGGTGTACGTTCGGTCAGTGAGTTAGGCAATCCGTCAAAAGCTCCAAATGGTGTTTTAAGGTTTCTATAAAACCTATAGGCTATTGTATCCCTTCTAGGCTATTGAATAAACATAAAAACTCAATCATCTTAGAATACAAAGAATCAAGGAGGCTTTTGAAACTCTTTTGAAATCATTCTCGGCTCCTAAGGAAAGGAGTAAAAAGCTTGACATAGTGTCATTCGAAAACTCAAAACATTAATAAAGCAATAAGAACAATATTGAGAGTATAAAAATGGGCAAGGGTTTACCTCGGGAGGTGGCAAGAACACCTAGCTTCCTTCCTTCTCTCTCTCAAATCAAAAACTCACAAAAACACTCACATTTGGTGGTTACAGAGAGCCTAGGGGCGGAAAATGAGTTCAAGGGACGAATAGGGTTTGATATTTATTGGCCAGAAAAGCTGAGGGCGCTACCAACTACTCTAAAAAGCAGTGTACGTCCGGTACTTTTGGGGCAAACGTTGGGTACTATTTATTCAATAGTCCAAAGGGTGCATTGTATGTACAGTCATTAACCAGTGGTCAACCCAAAAAAAGTAGCGTACGTCTGGTACTAGAGACAAGAGTGTACGTACTGTACTATTGGGCGTACGTACGGTCAGTAAGGGTGGGGTCTGGTTTTGCTTCAAGGCTTTATGGTTAAGTGTTAGGGCTTTGGGTTATGTTGAGATAGCTTAGGGTTTTCTCTTTTGGGTTGATTTAGAAGGCTATTAACTTGTTGAGTGTTAGGTGCTAAAATATTCATATTTTCAGCCCTTAACTTACATGTTTAAATCCTTTAGTTTTAGTTAATTAGGCCATTTTAATTCCTTTTTGTGTTTTCCATACTTTTGTAGGCTTTTGGAAGAAAATGAAGTAAAACTGTAAGATTTGGGCTCAAAGAGAGAAAATGGGAAAAGTTGGAGCCCCTAACACTGCGATCGATCGTACGTTCCCTGCGATTGAGCGCATTACCAGAGAAGACAAAGCATGAAGCGACCACGAGTGATCGAGCGCACAACAGAAGAGGCTCAATCGCAGACGTGCGATCGAGCGTACACGGGTTGCGATCGATCGTACCCGTGCGCAGGAGACACTTCAAAGTTGCGGCCTGAATGCTAGTATTTCCATATTAGGGTTTTCCAACTCCCAATTGTAATAGGCTTAAAACCCTACGAAAATTCCTAGGTTTTACTAGTTTGTCAAGGACTTCTAAAGCCTATAAATAGATCCTTAAGTCTTTAGAATAAGGAGGCTTGGGAAGGAGAAGAATTGGAGCTCTCAAGTTCAAGTTTCGGGTTTATTCTTTTCTTTTCTTTTATTTTATGAAGATGTTTAACATCAACTTCATGTGTAACTAATTTATTTAGTAGGGCTAGATTGAAGCCCTAGTTATGTATAGTTGATATTCAATATTGGCGCCCTTGTGATGATCTTGTTGTGATATCTAAATTGATTAATTCCTAATTTCATGAATTCCTGATTTCATGAATTCCTCATATGTGTGTGCCTGATCAACATGTGCATGTGGTGTGGACTAGTTAGTTAAATCAATTTGGATGACCGAGTCCTGGGTTTAACATAAGTAACAAAAGAAATCCACACCGGGTTCTTGGGTTAATCAACATGGGGAACCGGGAGTAGACACCCATGCCTTAGGCCTCATGTGTTTGTTGATTTCCACAGTTTTATGTTTTCTTAAAGAACAACTTAGTAGAGACCCATGCTAAATCCTTTAAGAAAGAAAAGAATTAGAGTAGACACCCATGCCTAATTCGTTGCTTAGGGAAATCAATAGCTTAAGGAGTAGACACCAATGCCCTTAGGTTGACAAACATTAGATATTCATAACATGATCAAAACATTGGCATATTGATATATTAACTAAATATAATTAGTGGTGGATATCAAAGCCCTACCTTGTTATCATTATCAACTTAAATCCAATCTACTATTTTATTTTACTTTGGAATTGATTTTAGCCAAGATTCAGCAATCCTCGTGGGAATGACCTCGTATTTGCACGCTATACTACTATGTTGACCTCGTGCACTTGCGGGTAAAACATCCAATTATTTGCCTATTAATTTATGTAGGTAATTGTGAACAACATTGAGTAAGGATTTAAAACTCTTTTTAAAACGATTTAAAAAGTCGAGGTATTACACTCTCCCCTCCTTATAAGAATTTCGTCCTCGAAATTTGGTTTTAGTAATAAACAAGATCCTCCTGGTAGAGAGGGTTTTCGAAAACAATTAAAAGTTTGGATAGAAAAAAACGGTTGAAAAGAAACATATGGTTTTGAAAAGATAGGTAAAGTTTAGGCATGCATAATTATATCCAAGGAAAGAAAGAAAAGAAAAGAAACAGTTGCATACATACAAAATTGGCATTACCAAGCATAGCAAAATATGTACAAACAACTAACCAAGCAAAAGTATATACAAATTGTCCTACGAATGAGGTCATCTGCGATTCGCTAATCTTTGAATTGGGGTGCTTTACATACAAGGGCTCCCTCTTTCCTAGGATGATACTCGAGTTCCTAATGCTGTAATCTCTCACGTCGAGCAGGGGTTCCATTCAAGTGACTGTGAATCTACGGGAGTAATCCTGGAATGTCATCGATATTTTCCCTAGCTTCGAGGTGAGACTTCCTACGGATTGGTGAAATCCACTGAGAGTGCTATAGATGCGCTTGAGATCAAAGTCGCTTGTTGGTGTGGTCGAGGAGGCTCTATTAGCTGCTCGTCCCTCCTAGCGCAGCTCTCGGTATTTGTGTGTTTGTAGTCGATGGTACTTCTAGTCAGAAGGGGGTAAAGGCAGAGAACCCTATCCTAAGTGACAGTGGCGAGATTCTTAACTAGAAGAACTCGGCTGATCATCACGTGGTGTACTAGTTAGTCACAATGCTAAAGGGCATGCAGATTCGTGTAAAAAGTCCCGAACTAATTCGATGGCGGCTACCTCACGTCGGCCATATTTGTCCTTTCTAGAATGATGTTACAGCTGCAGTGGAGAGAGTTGTATTGGCTCTCCGTTTTGGAGATCCTGAAGTGTGTGTGGTCATAAGAAAATCGGTCGTTGTCGTTGTCAGTGCCTTGGCCAAAACATCCTGAGCAAGGTTGTGAGCTGAAGACTCATCCGAAATGGTCTCCTCCTCCGCCTCGTCCATCTCAAAATTGGAGTCAGAGTCGAGATCCGAAGCCTCCTAGAGCTGGGCTTGGGCCCTACTGAATCGTGTTGGGTAAGAGGAAGATGAAGCTGCCGCGTTTGCTCTTGTTCATGCCAAAAAGCATCACTACCAATTCTAAGTGCAACCTTAACAATAATTCATCTAACTACAAATGTGGTAGCCTAGTTCTAGAAACTAAAATCCTCCCTCAGGTGTTAGGGCAAATGCAAGGAGGTATCGGGAAACATTGGGATATCTGAAAGAAAAACTTAGTGGGGTTGCAAAGGGGTTGGTTCGTAGTTTAGAAATTTGGTCAAAAGCTCAGCAACATAGTAGGTGGATTCAGTTGCAAGGGTAATCAGGTCATTTCAGACTCTTAGGCCAAATACCAAAGTTCGACTAGGTGAGAGTTGGTGGGTTCCAAATGTCGGGGTTGACTTTAATCTCAAGATTGTCGGGAAGGGTCTTTAATGACAAGGATGCCCTTAGGGGTAAGAGGTGGGAAATGTGGGGTCATCTAGGGGTAAGGGCATTTCGGTCAAGAATACCAAAATTGACAAGATATTTGGTTCCTTCGAGTAACCCAAAATAATGGTGACCTCAAAATGCGAGGGCACCTTGGTACTTGAGGGCGTCTTGGTAATTTTGTATTAAAAGAATATAGCACCGAAATGAATGGTGCCACCCTTGGGTAGTCTAATATAACAGTGTCCTCAAGATGCGAGGATACCATGGTGATTATAAAATTAGGGTTTAGGACTCAAGGGTATTTTAGTAATTTTTGAATTTTTACAAAATACAGAAATTCGTTTGGGTTAAGGCTGATGGCTTAAAGTCTTTGGTATTGTCCTAAGGGCAAGTCCTTGCAGTGGCAACCTCAAGATGCGAGGTTACCATGGTATGAGAGTTAGAGTTTTAGGCGCAAGGCATTTTGGTCATTTCTGGTTTTAGACAAAATGCCAAAATTCAAATGGCTAGGTTCATAGGTTAGGCTTTTAATTTAAAAGGCTTGAGGCTCAATTCAACAGGTAGGCCTGACCCTTTAACAAAATCAGGTCGTCCCCAAATTAGGCAAAAATTCCCAATTTGAGAGTGAGGGTATTTTGGTCATTTTTAGATCCAAGCGAAAAACTCCCGAATCCAGTTGGTCTAGATCGGGGCTTCCAGTTAATGGGTTTAGGCTTTATAGAGATCATGAAAGACAAATTTTGAATTCAGGGCAAAACCCTCAAATCCAACGGCTAAGGTTTCGGGTTGGTCAATAGTAGAGTGAATGGGTTTTGTTCATAGGGCATTTGGGTCAGAACCTGTGGGGGTTTGGAAAGGGAAATTGGTTCTAATCACAACCACAACTATTCTAACACAACAAGCAAATGTCTAGATGCTCAATCCTAACCAATAATCGAGGAAAGATGAAAACCCAATTCGAAACCGTAAAATCGTAAATTTTAAACGGTTAGAAGAACATACTTCGTTTAAAGATGGAATTTAAAACTCAAGGAGACATGGCTGAAAATTACTGGGGAGATGTTCAGCTTGAGATAAAATGGGAGGAATAGGGTTTAAAGAGTGCTCGGCCGTCTTTTAAAAAGAATGCATGGGACTCTAGGCGAGTGCTTGCCCCGAGACCCAAAAACCAAAAATTCAAAGGCCAGGTATTTTCTTAAAACAATTGGGGGTATGAAAACAAGGCTAGTTGGGATTGACACAAAAATCATTTTTTAGTGAAATTCATTTTCTTTTTGAAATTCACTTTGAAAAATACATGTGCATCTATTGTAAAACGTACTACTAAGTATGGTGTGTAGTCTAACCACTATATTGCTAAGCACAATGCGTAGTCTAACCACTGTACTACTAAGTACAACGCGTATTCTAACTACATCGTAACCGTCTATCCAAAAGCTACCCAACCTCTAAGTCTAGGATTCCCTGGTCGACTCTATTAATGGGTCCACTTCATAGTCCTTGTCAATGCTGGACAGGAATGTGACCTCTTGTCGCTCAGACCTAGCTGGCAGGGCTCTTGTCTTCAGCAGCTGGATCTCTTCTCGTTCCATCTTGACGTACTCGTCTGCAATCTGAGTCAAATGTTTGTGCATCTCCCGCCTCCTTTCCTCACTAAGGTAGGGATTATAGTTCCCATAAACAAGTGGAAAAATGCGTACTTTAGACATGCTGCGATGCCCCCATTTTGCTGCTATCAGGCCATTCTCGAACAGTTAACCAATGTCGGTATCCGTCACGCATTCGAGTGTGAAGTAGGATCAAGTGCTTGTAATGCAAAGTAGGCGATCCTATCCAACCCTATGCTAAGCAATCAATAAGGCTATTATTGTAGCCCACACCTCAATCAAACAACAATTAGAGAACCTAGGTCTATCCTATGCTCCATTCTTTAAGATTTATACCTCGGGTATTGCAGCCTATTCTCAGATTATTTGCTACTGTCGGCAAGACTGTATGCTTTGATACCATATTGTAACGCCCCCAAAATTAACCTTGGTTAACTTGGCAGGGTTACTGGCAATTACCTAGTTAAAACAACTTGTGGCTAAATAGGTTATTGCCACTTTAAGCATTATGAAAGTTAATGCATAGAAAGGTGAAATAAATCTGAGAAATTATTAAATCATCAAATGGATAAGTAAAATCCTCAAACTTAAAGTCATAGAGCAGCTAATAATAATGTAAAAACCTGATAGCAGCGTGAAGATTCTAAAGCAAGGTCCGTAGTAGCAACCGTGCCGCTCCTAGCTTTGTTAAGTGCCAAATTATTCATATTTTAGCCCTTAAACTTATATGTGTTAATTCGTTAGTGTTGTTAGTTTATGCCATTTTATTTTCTTTTTGGGTTTTATGTGTTTTTGTAGGCATTTGGAAGAAAAGGAAGCAAATCTGGAAGTTTTGGGCTTAAAGAGCAAATTTGGGAAAAGCTAAAGGCTTTGGTAGTGTGATCGATCACAGGAGACCTGCGATCGAGTGCACTACAAGCAAGAGGACCAGATGAGCACAAGGCGTGCGCACAAGAAGCAGCCTCGATCGCATTTGTGATCGAGCGCCTAACACAGGAGGTTGATCGCAGTTTTGCGATCGATCGAACACAGGATACAATCGAGCACACCCGTGTGTGAGGAGCAAGTCAGCCGCAGCCCTATTCTGAAAAGTATTTTCTTTTTGGGTTTTGAAGCCTTGTGCGAACTATGGCTCAAACCCTACGATTTTTAGGGTTTCTAGAGTGTTCCTAAGGCCTATAAATTGACCCTTAAACCTTTAGAATAAACACACAATTTTCCAAGGAGAAGAATTGGAGCTCTTTAAGTTCAAGTTTCGGGTTTATTCTTTTCCTTCCTATTTTATTTTATGAAGATGTTTAACATCAAACTCATGTGTAACTAAATTACTTTGTAGGGCTAGATTGAAGCCCTAATTATGTTTATTTAATATTTCAATATTGGCCCCTTTGTGATGATCATGTTGTGATATTTAACTTGATTAATTCTTGTTTTCTTGAATTCCTCATATGTGTTTGTCTGATCAACATATGCATGTGGTACGGATTCGATAATTAAATCAATTTGGATGACCGAGTCCTGGGTTTAATAAGAGTAACAAAAAAGAAATTCACACCGGGTTCTTGGGTTAATCAACATGAAAAACCGGGAGTATACACCGATGCCCTAGGTTCCATGTGTTTGTCGATTTTCATAGATTCATGCTTTCTTGAAGAACAACTTGGTATACACCAATGCTAAATCCCTAAGAAAGAAACGAGTTAGAGTATACACCCATGCCTAACTCGTTGCTTAGAAAAATCTATAGTTTAGGGAGTATACAACCATGGCCTTAGGTTGACAAACATTAGGTATGCATAACATGATTAAAGCATTGGCATATTGTTATATTATATAAGCATGATTAGCAGTGGATATCAAAGCCCTACCTTTTTATTATTAACAACTCAAAATAAATCTTTGTTTTGTTTTACTTATGGAATTTATTTTAAGCAAAATTTAGTAATCCTAGTGGGAATGATCTCGTACTTGCACCCTACACTTCTATATTGATCTTGTGCACTTACGAGTAAAACGTACAATTATTTGCCTATTAATTTAGGTAGATATTTGCACAACAAGTTTTTGGAGCCGTTGCCGGGGATTGTGTCAAATTTTGTTTAGAATTATTTTCTTTTAGTTTGGTTATTTCAATTTTCAATTTTAATTCTGTTTTATCAAAAATCAAAAATATTTTTTGTTTTTTTTTTTTGTTTTTTGTTTTCTGTTCCGTTTCAGCTTTGCGGCATCCTGCATTCTGTTACTGCAATTGAGCGGAGACCGAGTGCGATTGAGCACAGTGTGATCGAGCGTACTAACTTGCAATCGAGCGCAGTTCCCGGGAGTATCCAGACAGCAGCACTGAAGTTGCTGTGACTGCAAGGTCGCTGATATCAAGCCTCAACCATCCTTCCACTCGATCCAGAAATTTAGTGGGCCATTCAACAAAGGGCTAGAGACAACTCTGACACAGAAGAGGAAGAGGAAGTTGAGGAAACAATGGAAGATCTTCTAGAGAATCCGCCACTAGTGCGAAGACCTATGAAATAGTCTTTCATCCCGCAGAACCTTAACCAGCCATCATGCATCGCTTATCAACCAAAGGCGGAAGGAAGTTACTATATATCCCCACAAATACTCAATACTTTAACTCACTTCAAGGGCACAACTATTGAGGATCCACTCTTGCACCTCAGGGAGTTCTTTGATCTCTACAAACATCAACACATACAAGGCCTAAATTCGGAGGGAATCAGGTTAGTCTTATTTCCTTTTTCCTTAAGAGATAATGCTAAGTTATGGTATAATTCCTTTCTTGCAGATTCTATTTATACTTGGGAAGAGTTGTCTAGTAAGTTCCTAAAGAAGTTTTTCCCAGCTCAAAAGACATGGCAGTTCAAAAGGGAGATTGAATCTTTTCAACAAAGAGATGGAGCCTTTTTCTTTGAAGCATGGGACCACTTCAATGCGCTGCTTCTTAAGTGTCCACATCACAACATACCTCAAGATGATTAGGTACAAATTTTTTATGAAGGGTTAGATGACACTAACAAAGGAATGATTGATTTAGCTTGTGGAGGTGCACTTATGGAAAAAAGCAGTGAGGAAGCCATGGAGCTCTTCGAAACACTGAGTGAACACTCCTAACAATTCTGTTTCAATGAAAGGCGAGGAGTAAAAAGTAAAGGCATGTATGAGGTGAACCTGAATGGTGGATCACAAAATTAGATGGCTGTTGTGCAAATATCTACCTAAATTAATAGGAAAATAATTGTACGTTTTACTCGTAAGTGCACAAGATCAAACGATAGTATAGTGCAACAAGTACGAGATCGATCCCACGCGGATTGTTGATTTTGTTTTAGAATTGATAAAAATAGCAAATTGTCACTAAATTGATATTGTGAAAAAGAAATTAAAAGATATAAAGATAAATGAAAAGCTAAAGGTAGGGCTTTGATATCCACCACTAATCATACTTAAATGATATAACAATATGCCAATGATCCAATCATATTATGAATACTTAATGTTTGCCAACCTAAGGGAATGGGTTTCTACTCCTTAAGCTATTGATTTTCCTTAGCAACGAATTAGGTATGGGTGTCTACTCTAATTCTTTTCTTTCTTAAAGGAAGCATAAATCTATGAAAATCAACAAACACATGAGGCCTAGGGCATGGGTGTCTACTCCCGGTTCCCCATGTTGATTAACCCAAGAACCCGGTGTGGATTTCTTTTGTTACTCTTATTAAACCGAGGACTCGATCATCCAAATTGATTTAATTAACTAGTGCATACCACATGCATATAATGGCCAATCACATACATATGAGGAATTCAAGAAAATAGGAATTAATCAAGTTAAGCAACACAATATGATTATCACAAGGCGCCAATATTGAAATATTAAATAAACATAATTAGGACTTCAATCTAGCCCTCCTTAAGAGTTAGTTATACATAATTAAAATTGAAAAAAAAAAAAAAAGGAAAAGGAAAAGAAAGAACCGAAAACCGCTCCTAGAAGTAGCCTCCAATTCCTCTCCCCAAAGTGTCTCCTTGAAATTGTCTTTTGAATTGTGAGGCTTAGAGATCTATTTATAGGGCTTAGGAGGGTCCTAGAAGCCCTAGTAATCCTAGAAAATTCGGAGATTTAAGTCCTAGTCCAATTAGGATAAAGAAAACCTAAGTCCAAATCGGAATAGGATTCGTCCAAAATTACGTTCCTATTTTTCGGGGTGGTTTTGGAATAGAAACGCTCTGAATTAGGAAAATTATATTTCACAATTATTTGTAGCATTTTGAGTTAGCTTTGTAATTCCTTTTGAATTACCTCAATCGGATATTTGAACTGAAAGTTATAGTCAAAATACCGAGACATGTGCAGAATCCAATTTTGAATCCAATCCGATTTTGACTCCAATTTGAAAAATTTCGATTTAATCATTTCATTTATTTGATTAAACTTAACCATGATTGGTTAAGCTTAACCATATCTTATAGGTCTTCCTAATTCACCCTTTAAGCTTGGAACTTTTCTGGAAACGCTTTCTTTTCTTCCATTACCTACAAAAACACAAAAAATACAAAAAGAAAATAAAATAGCAGAAACTAACAATACTAAGGAATTAACACATATAAGTTTAAGGGCTAAAATATGAATATTTTGGCACTTAACACACCCCCAAACTTACATATTGCTAGTCCCTTAGCAATACGAAACTAAAAACAAAATGAAAAATAGAAAACAAAAAGATAAATCCATCGTTCGTGGGATGTACGATTGCATTTAGCATATGCAACAAGCCTTTTAAACCTCTAGGCATTCCCTAGAAGACGAGTGAAGTCTCGTGAGGGTTTTCCAAAAATGTTACCCACAAACATTATACACAAATTCATGTTATCCAAAACTCAAGTGTCACTCAAAAGTATGATTTTCATTCATTTGCAAGCTTAAAAAGATAAACTCCATCTTCATAATGAATTGGAATTTTCGAGTCTAATTACTTACAAAAGACAGGCTAAGGCATCAGAAGTTTGAAACAGTGTAAAGTGAACTAGCACATAAATATGAAGCTTCTAATTATTTTCAATGTGCAATGTCTCAATATCTCAAAGTTCACTAAAGTTTCCATTAGAATGAATATCTATGGCATAACATTTTTTTTTCTTTTTGGTTAGGCTGTGCAATGTTTGGTTCTCTTAAGTTTTCTAATTGACCCATGTAGCGAGTGTTAAGTCATTGACTCCCAAACCAGATGGTTTTAGGGCATTAGGTGTAAAACACCCCTAAGGGCTTATTAACTCTAGTAAAAAAGACTACGAAACCAAACTAACCATGACATTAACCAAATCAAAATTTTTCACCTTTTGACGTGAACACTCAATACTTTGAGGCAAGAGGTCCAGTTACTTAGTGAAAAGCTTATCAATGATCATCATTTTTTTCTCTTCTTTTTTTCCTATACTCTCTCTCTCTCTCTCTCTCTCTCTCTATATATATATATATATATATATGCCAAATTATCCATCTAATAAGTCATCTAGTTTCACCTAAGATATAGAAACACACACATCAGACTTTTATGTCATACCCCACAAATTATGTGCTAATGTGCTTGTGTAAGTCATATCAAACATGTGAATTCTCAACTGCCAAAAGCAAGTAACCAAATTGAAAAATCCTATCATCAGATCATGTGTTCAAAATTTTAAGCTCACTAATGAGAATCAAATCACAATTTTTAAGATCAACCAAAATTTTAAGACAACATGAACATGCATATTTTTTTTTCTTTTTCAAATAATGGGACAAAGTGTGTGTAAAGTGTCTCCCATACCCCCAAACTTAAATTACACACTAGCCCCAATGTGTATATAACATGGAAAGATCTTACTCAGGAGATGGATGAAACTTTCTGGAAGAGCATGGCTCATAGCATACCCCCGAACTTGAGTTGAAGCACACTTGTCCCTGCAAAACAAAACACTATAGTAACAAAGGAAAAAAAAAAAAAATTAAAAAAAATCAAAATGAAATAAAAACAAACAAACAAAGATATAAAAAGGATATGCTATGAGATGCCTCCCATGAGTGCTAAGTTTAACGTCTTCAGCCAGACCGTGGCACTTTAAACTTGAAGTACCAGTCTTTTCTTCGCTTGCACCAAAGAGAATAAATCTTTTCTATTGCAAGATGATTCCAAATGTCTATAGATCGGGGAGGACCACTTTAGTTTTCTCAAACAGTTTCTCATCTGGTGGGGACTCATGAACTGGAATAAAGTAAGAAGAAAACTCAGGAAGCTTTTCTATCTTGATGTCCTCAATTTGCTCATGACATAACCCCAACAGACTTCTCGCTTGGATTCTTGGTCATTCGGGAATAGGAGCTAATGTTGAAGAAGTCTTAGTGCTCTCTTCCTCTAGAACCTCAGTTTGCTCCTCCTTCCTCTCTTCCACCTTGTTGTTCTCAAGAGTGGAATCCAATAAGGCCTCAGCTTGCTCATGTATCATGTCAAGGTCCAGATTAAATTCAAATTGAGCAAAGCACTCTTCCAATGGATCCTCCAGACTTGGCTCACTACACATCTTAGCTTGCTTGAGGAATTTGTCAAGATGCAGGTCACATACAATTTGATCAAAACGCTCTCCCACTGGATCCTCAAGACTTGGCTCATTAGAAGTTTCACCATACTCAAGTAACTTGTCCAGGACTAGGTCACCTCCAAATTCATCAAAGCGCTCTCCCAAAGGGTCCTCAAGACTTGGCTCACAAAAAATTTCGTCAACAGTTTCTTCATTCCCAGGTGTTGTGGTTGTTTGCTCATGATAATAAGTGCACTCTTCATTCATGTATTATCCATGAGGAGTGGTCAGCAATTGACTTTGGCACTCTTTTCTTCCTGGTATTGTTGAGGCCAATTGATTGGAGATGGCTCCTCTTCATGATAATGTTGAGAACAATTGATGAGAGATGTCTCCTGATCTGCAATTGAAAACATGGGACAAGTCTTAGTGGTGTGGTTAATATGGGAACATATGGCACATACCTTGACTTGTGTAACTTGTTGAATAGGAGCACTGCTATGATTAGTCATAGCTTTCATGAGCATGTCCAGCTTTTTCTCCATGGTAGCCATTTGAGCCTGACTTCCACCATTGGTGCTCTCTTCATGTATGCCTTTTCTTTTGAATCCTTGTCTCCCTTTAGATGGGAATTGTTGGAAGTGCTCACTCAATGTCTCGAAGAGCTCCATGGCTTCCTTGCTGCTTTTCTCCATCAACATGCTACCACAATCTAACTCTACAAGACTCTTGTTAGGATCATTTAAACCCTCATAGAATGTCAGTACTTGATCGTCTTGAGATATATTGTGATGAGGGCATCTGAGAAGCAGTTCTTTAAAGTGTTCCCGTGCCTCGAAGAAAGGGTCTCCATCTTTTTGTTGGAAAATCAGAATTTCCCTTCTCAATTGCCTTGTCTTGTGGGCTGGGAAAAACTTCTTTAAGAACTTTGTGGCCATCTCATCCCAAGTATGAATAGAACTTGCGGCCAAAGAATTGTACCATCTCTTAGCATTATCTTTTAAAGAAAAAGGGAAAATGATTAACTTGATTTCTTTTGGAGTTAAACCTTGAACATTTTGAGTCCTGCAAAGATCACAGAATTCTCGAATATGCCAATATGGATTCTCTATAGGTGTGCCTTTATAATGTGGACTCATATTGAGCAGCGGAGATAAATCGTAACTGCTTCGCACAATGGGCTGGAAATTAATGCATGATGGCTAGTTGAGGATCTGGGGACTGAATGAATTTTTCATAGGTTTTCGCACCGGAGGTGTATTGTTTCTCAACATGATTAAAACAAAAAGAAAATTAAATAACAAAAGAAAAATAAAGAAATAAATTAGATCTGTAATTAAAATAGTTTCTATGCTACTGTTCGGATGTGCGATTGATCACACCATGAGGTGCGTTTGATTGCACTGGTGCGCTGGATCGTCCTGGAATGGGTGCTCGAGCGCACCTTCGGAGGCAGAATAGTAACTATGGAAAACTAGAAAAACAGAAAAAAAAAAAAAATATAATAAATAAATAAACTAAGGAAAAAAAATTCCAAACAAAATCAAACAATCTGGGCAATGGCACCAAAAACTTGTTATGCAAATATCTACCTAAATTAATAGGAAAATAATTGTACATTTTACTCGCAAGTGCACAAGATCAAACGATAGTATAGTGTAACAAGTACGAGATCGATCCCATGAGGATTGTTGATTTTGTTTTAGAATTGATAAAAATATCAAATTGTCACTAAATTGATACTGTGAAAAGAAATAAAAAGATATAAAGATAAATGAAAAGCTAAAGGTAGGGCTTTGATATCCACCACTAATCATACTTAGATAATATAACAATATGCCAATGATCCAATCATATTATGAATACTTAATGTTTGCCAATGATCCAATCTAATTCTTTTTTTTCTTAAAGGATTTAGCATGGCTGTCTACTAAGTTTTTCTCTAAGAAATCATAAATATTTGGAAATCGACAAACACATGAGGCCTAGGGCATGGGCGTCTACTCCCGGTTCCCCATGTTGATTAACCCAAGAACGTGATGTAAATTTCTTTTGTTATACTTATTAAACCCAGGACTCTATCATCTAAATTGATTTAATTAACTAGTCCATACCACATGCATATAATGGTCAATCACATACATATGAGGAATTCAAGAAAACATGAATTAATCAACTTAAGCAACACAATATGATTATCATAAAGGCGCCAATATTGAAATATTAAATAAAAATAATTAGGGCTTCAATCTATCCCTCCTTAAGAGTTAGTTATACATAATTAAAATAAAAGAAAAGAAGATGGGAAAGAAAGAACCGAAAACCGCTCCTAGAAATAGCCTCCAATTCCTCTCCCCAAAGTTGTCTCCTTGAAATTGTCTTTTGAATTGTGAGGCTTAGAGATCTATTTATTGGGCTTAGGAGAGTCCTAGAAGCCCTAATAATCTTAGGAAATTCGGAGATTTAAGTCCTATTCCAATTAGGATAAAGAAAACCTAAGTCCAAATCGGAATAGGATTCATCCATAATTGCATTCCTATCTTGCAGGGTGATTTTGGCATAGTGACGCTTCAAATTAGGAAAATGATATTTCACAATTATTTGTATAATTTTAAGTTAGCTTTTCAATGCCGCTTGAATCACATCAATCGGATATTTGAACTGAAAGTTATGGTCAAAATAATGAGATGTGTACAGAATCTAATTTTGAATCCAATCCGATTTTGACTCCAATTTGAGAAATTTCGATTTAATCCTTTCCTTTATTTGATTAAACTTAACCATGATTGGTTAAGCTTAACCATATCTTCTAGGTCTTCCCAATTCGCCCTTTAAGCTTGGAACTTTTCCGGAAATGCTTTCTTTTCTTCCACTACCTACAAAAACATAAAAAATACAAAAGGAAAATAAAATAGCACAAACTAACAATAGTAAGGAATTAACACACATAAGTTTAAGGGCTAAAATATGAATATTTTGGCACTTAACAATGGCTACCAAGAAGTGGAAGCTAGATATGCTTGTCAAAGCCATGATTGCACAGAACACCTCGCCTAGTCCACAAGCTGCACAACTCGAGGTATGCCATATGTTCCCATTCTGATAACTCTACTGAGACTTGTCTGTTGTACTCATCTATAGATCAGGAGCAAGCGAATTATGTGGGACAGAACAATTATCCTCCCAAGAACAATCCATACTCCAACACCTATAATTTATCATGGAGTAACAATCGGAATATTCTGAACCCTCAAGGATAGCAAAGGAACCCCTAACAAGTAGTCCAACCAGCTCAGGAGCCAAAGAAGGATGACCTGGAGAGTCTTGTATGACAATTTGTGATTGCGCAACAACAAACCAATACCAAGAATGATCAGTCTATTCAAAGGACCGAGCAAGCTATTCAAAGACTGGAAGTACAATTGGGGTAAATGGCTAATGAGCTGAGTGAAAGAAAGCAGGGTGAATTTCCATCCCAAACAATACCCAATCCAAGGGATCACCAACAGTTGAAAGCAGTCACAACCCTCAGAAATGGTAAGATCATAGGAGTTGATGAGCCATCACAAGCATCTCCAGATGAAGCCTCAACATCCAAGGTAAGTAAAATAGAGAAGGTGAATGCTCTACCCTTCCCTCAAAGGTTAGTAAAGCTAAAGAAAGAAAAACAGCTTCTTGACATTTCTGAGACTTTGAGAAAAGTAGAGATTAACATTCCCTTATTGGATGCAATTAAACAAATTCGCTCATATGATAAATTTTTAAAGGATTGTTGTACTCTTAAAAGGAAGTTTCAGGAGCATGAGACAGTGGCTTTAACAGAGGAGGTAAATGCGGTGCTATTGAGAAATCTACCACCAATGCTAAAAGATCCAGGTAGTTTTACCATTCCTTGCAGGATAGGAGACCATCTTTGTGAAAAGGCACTACTAGATCTAGGAGCAGGGGTGAATTTGCTGCCTTACATTGTGTATGAAAAGCTGAGTTTGGGGGAGCTTCAACCAACATCTATCACTTTGCAACTGGTAGACAGAAGCATTAAAAGACCAAGAGGTATACTTAAGGATGTCTTGGTAAAGGTAGATGAATTCATTTTACCTGCTAATTTTATTGTTTTGGATATGGAAGAATCCCCTGTGCGATCACTTTTGCCTATTATCTTAGGGAGACCCTTTATGAGAACTGCTGATACTAAAATATGTGTGAAAAAGTGTATTGTAAGTATGAAGGTGAATGGTGAGAAGATAGAGTTCAAAATATTCGATGCATTGAAATTACCTCAAGATGGGTTAGAATGCTTCAATGTCTGTATGATCCAAGGCATTGTTGAGAAAGTTTTTCAGGCCCATCACATTAACCCGATGGAGGCCACCCTCACCCATAGTTTCACAAGACTGGACATTGAGCCAAAATCTGAAGATGTTACCGATGACATCATTGAAGCCGTGCACCTTCTTGAGGCTTCTCCAAAATATCCAAGTAAGTACACCCCTCCTTTTGAGACTCTTGTGCCTACTAATACTACTCTTGTTCCTTCTATTGTCCAAGCACCAAAATTGGAATTGAAGCAATTGCCAGAGCATCTGACATATGCCTACTTAGGAGAAAACGGGACATTACCAGTCATAGTTGCTGCAAATCGAAGTTGTGGGGAAAAAGATAAGCTATTAAGAGTTCTTAGAGAGCATAAAACTGCTTTGGGATGGACCATTGCTGACATCAAGGGGATAAGCCCAGCCAAGTGCATGCATCAAATCTTCCTTGAAGATGAAGCAAAGCGAACCAGGGATGCATAGAGAAGACTCAACCCACACATGAAAGAGGTAGTCAAGGTGAGGTATTGAAACTGTTGGATGTTGGCATTATCTACCCCATCTCAGACTACGTGTAAGTCCAGTTCTAGTCGTTCCAAAGAAGAGTGGGATCACAGTGGTGAAGAATGAAGATGATGAGCTGATACCTACAAGAATAACCACTGGTTGGCAACTACAGAAAACTGAACATGGTGACAAGAAAAGATCATTTCCCCCTACCCTTCATTGATCAGATGCTAGAGAGGTTAGCTAGCCATAGTTACTACTGTTTTTTTGGATGGGTACAGTGGTTACAACCAAATTGCAATAGCGCTAGAGGATCAAGTGAAGACCACCTTCACATGTCCTTTCGGCACATTTGCCTACAGAAGGATGCCATTTGGATTATGCAATGGATCGGCCACCTTTCAAAGATGTATGATGAGCATTTCCTTAGATATGGTGGAGAAATTCATTGAGGTATTTATGGATGATTTTAGCGTTTTTGGTTCTAATTTTGATGAATGCTTTGATCATCTAAAGAGTGTCCTCAAGAGGTGTGAAGAATGCAATTTAGTGCTCAATTGGGAAAAATGCCACTTCATGGTTCAACAAGGCATTGTGTTCAGTCATTCCATTTCCAGCAAGGGCATTAAGGTGGATAAGGCCAAAATCGATATCATCTCCAAACTCCCCCCTCTTATGACAACAAAGGGTGTAAAAAGTTTCCTTGGACATGCTGGGTTTTACAAAAGATCCATTAAGGATTTCTCCAAGATTTCTAGACCCCTCTGTGCACTGCTAGCCAAGGATGCCAAGTTTGAATGGATTGAAGAATGCATGATTGCCTTCAACATACTAAAAAAGCTGCCCACATTTGCACCAATAATGATGGCACCAGATTGGAATCTACCATTTGAGCTCATGTGTGATGCCAGTGACTTTGCCTTGGGAGCTATCTTACATCAAAGAATCAATAAGGTACCCCATGATATTTATTATGCTTCTAGAACATTGAATGATGCTCAGCTAAATTAATCTACCACTGAGAAAGAATTGTTAGTTGTCATTTTTGCTTTGGAGAAGCTTAGATCATATCTGATTGGTTCTAAGGTTACTGTATTCACTGACCATGTTGCTTTGAGATATTTATTTGCTAAAAAAGATGCAAAGCCTAGATTGATCAGATGGGTACTATTACTACAAGAGTTTGACCTCGAGATTAGAAACAAGAAGTGCAGTGAGAATGTGGTGGCAGATCACTTATCCCGACTACTTCATGAAGAAGAAGAAGATGAACTTCCATTGAACAAAAATTTTCCAAATGAGTAGTTGTTTGCAGAAGAGGTCCAACTTCCATGGTATACAGATATTGTCCACTATATAATTGCCAAGGTTTTTCCTCTGGATATGTCTAGTCAAGAAAAGAAGAGGTTGATGTCTATATCTAGACATTACCATTGGGATGACCCCTATTTGTTCAAATTCTGCCCTGATTAAATCATTCGAAGGTATCTCAGAGGAGGAGCACTTGAGCATATTGCAGCATTGCCATCAGTTTGCTTATGGAGGACACTTTGGGGCAAAGAGAGCAGCTCTTAAGGTACTACAATCTTGTTTTTATTGGCCTAATGTGTTTAAGGATACCTTTTTGTTTTGCAGCTCTTGTGATAGATGCCAAAGGACAGGTAACATCTCATCCAGAAATCAGATGCCATTGCAAAATATTCAAGTGGTAGAGCTCTTTGATGTATGGGGTATTGACTTCATAGGTCCATTTCCTAACTCATATGGTTATTTATATATTCTTGTGGGGGTGGATTATGTGTCTAAATGGGTAGAGGCTATCCCCTCAAAGACCAATGATCATAAAGTGATTGTGAAGTTTTTACAAGAAAACATCTTTGCTAGGTTTGGGACGCCAAGGGCAATAATTGGTGATGGAGGTGGCTGATGTACAAATTTAATTGTACTCGCAAGTGTACGAGTCGTGTGCAATATAGCGTGTGTGCAAGTGCGAGGTCGATCCACAGGGATTTGTGTTGTGTAAACCAATTTCTATTTAAACCAACTCTATTTTAACCTAGTTCAGAATTTTGTGATTTTTGTCGTGCAAAATAAAACATAAACTAAAGAAAATAATGAAATAAAATGGTAAAGAACACTAAGGTTTTAGAATTCACTTCGCCAAATCTTAACTCTATATTCTCGTATTTGTTCCTACAATCGAAAAACTATATTCGATGTTTTACAAATATCAAGTTTAAATCATTCAATGAATCCACCCATTTTTACAAATCACAACAAATATCCGATTCGAAATTAAATCATCCTATGTATCCGTTTGGTTAACGAATCACAACGGATATCCGATTTCAATCGAATGATTTGATGTATCCGAAGGATGAAACACATCAAATATCCAACTCCAACACATAATAGTTCATCACATTCAATTAAAAGATATAAATCAAGCAATTGAATGAAAATCTACAACATCCTTATTCGAAGTCAAAATTGTATAAACAAAATACGAGAATACATGAGTTTGTCAATGACGAAGCTTCATCTTCAACCTTAGTTGAAAGATTTAGCCTCTCATGATAACAAAAATAATCACCAATTGAATTGTCATCATCGAAAGAATAAAACTTACAATGGAAAACAAAGCAAAAGCTTCCCCACGGCAATACGTCGTAATTCAGCTTAAAACGGCCTCCCCAATTGTGAGGCTTAGAGGTCTATTTATATGGCTTAGGAGAGCCCTAGAAGCCCTAGTAATCCTAGGAATTTCGGAGATTTAAGTCCAAGCCCAATTAGGATAAAGAAAACCTAAGCCCAAATCGGAATAGGATTCGCCCAAAATTGCGGTCCTATCTTGTGGCGTGATTTTGGCCTTGCGGCACTCCGAATTGGGAAAATGCTAATTCACAATGAATTGTATTAGTTTGAGTTAGCTTTCCAATGCCGCTTGAATCACCTCAATCGGATATCTGAGATGAAAGTTATGATCAAAATACCGAGACATATTCAGAATCCAATTTTGCATCCAATCCGATTTGACTTCAAATTGAGAAATTCCGAATTAATCCTTTCCTTTATTTGATTAAACTTTAACCATGATTGGTTAAACTTAACCATATCCTCTAGGTCTTCCCAATTTGCCCCTTTAAGCTTTGAATTTTTCCAGAAATGCTTTCTTTTCTTCCAAAAGCCTATAAAACAAAGAAAATACAAAAAGGCAGTAAAATGTCCTAATTAACCAAAACCAAAGGATTAAAACATGCAAGTTAAGCGCTGAAAATATAAATATTTTAGCACTTATCACACCCCCAAACTTACATATTGCTAGTCCCTTAGCAATACAAAACTAAAAACAAGAATGGAAAAACAGAAAACAAAAGATAAATCCATCTTTCGTGGGATATACGATTGCATTTAGCGCATGCAACAAGCCTTTTAAACCCCTAGAGGACGAGTGAAGTCTCGTGAGGGTTTAACAGGAATGATACCCACAAACATTTATGCACTATGTTATTTCATAAACAAGGACTTCCACACAAACACATGGTTTTTAACATCATGAGTAGGTTTATCATAATGAACACCACAATCACATCATCAAGATAAGCACAAATCATTCAACTCAAAGATGGAAATTTGAGACAACACATGTTCAAATAAGTGCAATGTGAGACTAACATAAAATCCGGAGGCTTCAATTTATTCTCAAACTTGGGTGTACTTTAGATGTGATAGGAATTTGCTCAGATGAAACAACCAAGGCTTAATTTTTTTTTTTTTTTGTTTTTTTTTTGTTTTTTTGTTTTTTTGTATAGGCTGTGCAATGCTTAGCTTCCTTAAGCTTTCTAATTGACCCATGTAACGAGTGTTGGGCCAGAGACTCCCAAACCAAATGGTTTTAGGGCACTAGATGTAGAAACATCCCTAAGGGCTTAATTACTCAAGTCAACTAGGCTACGAAGCCAAACTAGCCATACAACCAACCAAGTTAGGTTTCTCATCTTTTTACGCGAACACTCAATGCTTTGTGAGGCATGAGGTCCGGTTACTCAATGAGAAGCTCAAACTGATTTGATTTGATTTTTTTTTTTTTTTTTTTCAAGCCATGGTTTCATCACACTTCATCCTACCTATCTCAAAATATACCCTAATCAAGTCAAATCTTATACCTCACCGATTCTGTGCTAGTGTGCTCGTGGTGATAAACTCGAACATGTGAAATCTCTCTAATCCAACAATGAGTCAACAGACTCAGATTCCTACTGACATGCTGTGTTCAAAATGCTAAATAGACCAATGACATGCAAACCACAGAATAGGTGTTATCCTTGCTTAATCAATAACATAGCAGATTTTTTTTATTTATTTTTTATTTTTTTATTATATATATATAACAAAACAACACGAATAATTAAGGAAAAAGACAGAGAAATGTCTACCCCACCCCCAAACTAAAATGACACATTGTCCCCAATGGGTCCAGAGATACAATACCAGGTGCGCGGCGCAAGTCGGGTGTAACATAGGAGAATGCTCCCCCAAACTTGAATGGCAGACACTTGCCCTGAAAAACATAACAGAAACAAACAAACAAGATAAAATGGTAAAGGAAAGAATGAGGGTTGCCTCCCACAAGCGCTAAGTTTTAAGTCTTCAGCCAGACTCTCCACAAAAGACGACAATCACTCAGAATAACTCGGATCCTCCAACAATGTCGTCTCAATCTCCTTACTCCTCAACTCTAAGAATGATTTTAATCTCTGTCCATTTACCTTGAAGGTGTTACCATTCTGAGGATCCTCAATCTCGATGGCCCCATGAGGAAAAACTGTCCGAATGATAAATGGGCCTGTCCACCGAGATTTCAACTTGCCTGGAAAAAGATGCAGCCGTGAATTGTAAAGAAGGACTTTCTCACCAGGCTCAAAAGATCGTCTCAAAATGCTCTGGTCATGAGCCTTCTTCATCTGTGCCTTGTACAACAATGCAGACTCATAAGCATCATTCCTTAGCTCCTCTAATTCATCGAGTTGGAGCTTCCTTTGTGAGCCAGCCTTCAAAAGATTGAAGTTCAGCTGCTTGATGGCCCAATATGCTCTATGCTCCAACTCCACGGGAAGATGACATGCCTTCCCGTACACAAGCCGATAGGGTGACATCCCAATCGGGGTCTTGAACGCTGTCCTATATGCCCACAGTGCGTCACTCAATCGCATAGACCAATCTTTTCAATTGGGGTTTACCGTCTTTTCCAAAATATGCTTGATCTCGCGATTGGAAACTTCAACCTGTCCACTCGTCTGTGGGTGATACGGGGTGGCAACCTTATATGTGATGAAATACTTCTTCATCAACTGCTCAAAAATCCGATTGCAAAAATGCTTACCTCCATCACTTATAATTGCTCGAGGCGTACCAAAACGAGCAAAGATAGTGTCTCTCAAAAACTGGACCACAACTCTGTGGTCATTGGTCTTGCATGCAACCGCCTCCACCCATTTGGACACATAGTCCACAGCAACCAAGATGTACAGATAGCCAAAGGAGTTCGGGAAAGGTCCCATGAAATCGATGCCCCATACGTCAAAAATCTCAACAATCAGAATGGGACTGAGGGGCATCATATTCCTTCTAGAGATACTCCCTAGCTTCTGACAACGCTCACAAGATATACAATAAGCGTGGGCGTCTCTGAAAAGGGTAGGACAATAGAATCCACACTGCAAAATCTTGGCGGCGGTCTTCTTAGCACTGAAATGGCCTCCACAAGCATGATCATGACAAAAGGAGATGACATTGGATTGGTCATGCTCAGGTATACACCTCCTAATGATCTGATCGGGACAATACTTGAACAGGTAAGGATCGTCCCAGAAAAAATGTTTCACCACGGACAAAAATTTGGACCTATCTTGTCGCCCCCACTGCTGAGGCAGTTGGCCGGTGACAAGATAGTTCACTATGTCAGCAAACCATGGTGCGGGCTCATGAACAATGTGCATCAATTGCTCATCAGGGAAAGTCTCCGAAATGGGGCTGGCGTCCTCAGTGTAATCCACAGTCAATCTAGACAAATGATCCGCCACCACATTTTTGGAACCCTTCTTGTCCCGAATTTCTATGTCAAACTCCTGAAGTAGCAAAATCCATCGGATCAGACGTGATTTAGCATCTTTTTTGGAAAAAAGATACTTCAATGCTGCGTGATCCGAAAAGATTTGACTTTAGATCCTAGCAAATAGGATCTGAACTTGTCTAGCACAAAAACGACTGCCAACAACTCCTTCTCCGTGGTGGAGTAGTTGAGTTGTGCATCGTTCAGAGTCCTGCTCGCATAGTAAATGACATGGGGGAGTCTATCAATATGCTGCCCCAAAACAGCTCCAACGGCATAATCCGATGCGTCACACATGATCTCAAAAGGTACACCCCAATTGGGTGGCTGAATAATGGGTGTGGACGTCAGAATGCTCTTAAGGTCCCCAAATGCTCTCTGGCAATCCTCATCAAATACAAATGGGGCATCCTTCACCAACAACTTGCACAAAGGCCTGGCAATCTTGCTAAAGTCTTGGATAAACCGCCTGTAGAATCCTGCATGGCCCAGAAAAGAGCGAACCTCCTTCACTGTACGTGGGGGTGGAAGGTTGGAAATCAAATCCACCTTCGCTTTATCAACCTCAATCCCCCTCTGAGATATGACGTGCCCCAATACAATACCTTGTTTGACCATAAAATGGCACTTCTCCCAATTGAGCACCAAGTTCTTCTCCTTGCACCGTACTAATACCAAAGTCAGGCGGTGCAAACACTCATCAAAGGATGAACCAAAGACAGAGAAATCGTCCATGAAAATCTCTAAGAAACACTCTACCATGTCAGAAAAAATACTAATCATGCACCGTTGAAAAGTAGCGGGTGTGTTGCATAACCCAAAGGGCATGTGACGGTAGGCGAAAGTCCCAAAAGGACAGGTAAATATCGTCTTCTCTTGATCTTCGGGGTCCACAGGGACCTGGTTATATCCAGAATAACCATCCAAGAAGCAATAGTATGCGTGCCCAGCCAAACGTTCCACCATCTGATCAATGAATGGGAGTGGAAAATGATCCTTCCTTGTGGCGGCATTTAGCTTGCAGTAGTCTATGCAAACTCTCCATCCGGACTGAATACGAGTTGGGACCAACTCATCATCCTTGTTCTTTACTACCGTCAATCCAGCCCGCTTTGGCACAACATGAATTGGGCTTACCCACTTGCTATCCGAGATTGGATAAATGATCCCTGCATCCAACAACTTAATCACTTCAGCCCTCACAACCTTTTGCATAGTTGGGTTTAACCTTCTCTGTGGCTCCCTCGATGGCTTGGCATTCTCCTCTAAATGTATCTTGTGCATCACCACCGAGGGACTGATCCCCTTGATATCCTCAATGGTCCAACCGATAGCTTCCTTGTGCTGTCTTAACACCTCTAGCAATTTTTCCTCTTGAGCATCAACCAAATCCGAAGCTATAATCACAGGCAAAGAATCTGCTGGACCTAGGAACTTATACTTAAGGTTATCCGGTAGAGGCTTAAGTTCCTTCTTTGGGGGATCAATTGTTGTTGTCTCCTCCGTCTCACTGCTCACCAGAGGAGCAGTCTCCAAAATTGCATCTGCTTGCTCAAGCAACTTGTCCAAATCTAAATCCTCTCCGAACTGAGCAAAGCATGCCTCCAAGGGGTCTTCTATGCTTGATTCATTCACTGTCTCTTCCATAATCTCCTCTATCAAGCATACATTTCTCACTTCATCATACTCCAATGGTTGTTTGCTGATATCAAAGATATTCAGCTCCACTGTCATATTTCCGAAGGAAATCTTCATCACCCCTATCCTACAATTAATCAGGGCGTTAGCCGTAGCTAAGAATGGTCGCCCTAGAATCACCGGTATTTGAATGCCAACATTCTTGACCGGCTCTGTGTCTAGCACAATGAAGTCCACGGGGAAGTAAAACTTATCCACCTTGATCAAAACATCCTCAATGATTCCCCGTGGTATCTGAACTGACCTATCAGCCAATTGAAGTGTCATGGACGTGGGCTTCAGTTCCCCTAACCCTAATTGTAGGTAAACTGAATAGGGTAGGAGATTCACGCTCGCCCCAAGATCTAAAAGAGCCTTCTCAATTCGACTGACTCCTATCGTGCAAGAGATGGTAGGACACCCAGGGTCCTTATACTTAATGGGCAACTTGCATTGAAGGATGGAGCTAACTTGCTCGGTCAGAAATGCTTTCTTTGGGACATTTGTTCTTCTCTTAACTGTGATCAAATCCTTCAAGAACTTCGCATAAGAAGGCACTTGTTGGATGGCGTCCAAAAATGGAATATTGATTTGGACTTGCTTGAACACTTCTAGAATGTCCTCAAACTTCCCTCCTTTCTTGGGGGCTTGCAACCTTTCAGGGTAAGGTGCTTTCGGCATAAATGACCTAGGAGGGTCCTCAATAATGGGTGTGGCTGTAGATGGCTCGGCATCTCTCTTCTCTTTGTTGCCACTCTTTTCCTTTTTTTGCCCTGCAGGGTCTTCTTCTTTCTCAGCCACCTGATTGTCCACTTGTCTTCCTGACCTCAGAGTGACAATTGCTTGCACATGTTCTTGTCCGTGTGCAGGATTTGAGGAATTCCCAACCATATATTGACCTTTTGGGTTGGGCACGGGCTGACTGGGCAATTTCCCTTTTTCTCTCTCACCCAAGTGATTGGCTATCTGTCCAATCTGACTCTCCATCTTAGCAATTGCTTGGGTGTTAACCATGGTGGCATTCTTTACTTCATCTATTGCTTGGGTATTTGCCATGGTAGAGTTTTTGAGCTCTTGTATGGTCTGGCTATTCGATTGTATGAATGCCTTCATCGTTTCCTCCAGCGATGATTGTGACGAAGATGCAGGATGTTGCACTGGTTGAGTTGAACGGCCATGATTCTGTGAGGGAAATCCTTGATTCATTGGTTGGCTCTGCTTCCATGAGAAATTAGGGTGGTTCCGCCACCCTGGATTGTATGTCTCTGAGTATGGTCCGCTTGCTTGCTTCCTAAAGTCATTAAAGGCGTTCACTTGTTCCATGGCGCACTCGGCAAAAGCCGGTGAAAATGGACAATTCTGTGCTAAGTGCATAGGATTAGCACAGATTGAACAACCATCAACATTGAAAGTGTTGGCGGCATTTACGGATTGACCCACTACAAGGGCTTCAACCTTCTTGGTCAGAGCATCTATCTTTATCCTCAAATCAGTGTCCTCCTTAACCTCATAGATGCCACCTTTCTTGGGAATACGGGCAGATTTATCCCGACAACTCGAAAAATCCCACTGCTGTGAGCTGTCGGACAACTTGTCTAATGCCTTATATGCTGCATCCCCGGTCAAACTTAAGAATGCTCCCCCATTCATTGACTCGATCATACTACGGTTGGATTGGGTCAATCCTTGGTAGAAAAATTGAACGAGTCTCCACTTCTCATATCCATGTGGGGGGCATCTTATCAACAACTCCTTAAACCTTTCCCAACACTCTGAAAATTTCTCATCCTCCTCTTGAGTGAAGAAGCTTATTTCCTTTCTGCATTCATTGACCTTTGACATTGGGAAATACTTGTTATAGAACTTGCTTAACAAGCTTTCCCAAGATGTAATGGATCCGGGCGTGTTGGAGTCCAACCATGCCCTAGCTTTGTCTTGTAGAGAGAAAGGAAATAGTCTAAGATGAACAGACTCTTCGGAGAAATTTTGAAATTTGAAAGTGGCGCATATGTCCTTGAATTTCTTTACATGACTATAAGGATTTTCAAGTTCTAGACCATGGAACGATGGTAGGAGTTGGATGACATGAGGTTTCAAATCAAAATGAGTAGCATTGGTTGGTGGCAATACTATACACGAATGGGATGTAGTGAAGTCCACAGGTGCGAACAACTCCCTAAGTGACGTAGTGAAGTCCACATTCCAAGCTCTAGCTTGCTCGGGATTTCCAGCTCTAGCATCCTCATGCTCAACCCTAGGTTCCTCTATGTTATCTTGTTGGTCTCCCATTTCACCTCTATCCTCACTCTCAGCAGGTGCTCTCCGAGTTCTCCTAAGAGTTCTATCAATGTCGGGATCTAAAGGTGTCAAATCTAAGTTTAGGGATCTCCGACCAAGCATACACCAATCTCGAGTGTTCAAATAAACTGATTAAACAACAATGAATAATCACAGAAAGAACACAAACAACCAAACAAAAAAAAAAATAGAACTAACTATTCAACAACAATATACAAA
>NC_081548.1:10494268-10613614 GCF_901000735.1 Corylus avellana | reverse complement strand
AAATTGCATCTGCTTGCTCAAGCAACTTGTCCAAATCTAAATCCTCTCCGAACTGAGCAAAGCATGCCTCCAAAGGGTCTTCTATGCTTGATTCATTCACTGTCTCTTCCATAATCTCCTCTATCAAGCATACATTTCTCACTTCATCATACTCCAATGGTTGTTTGCTGATATCAAAGATATTCAGCTCCACTGTCATATTTCCGAAGGAAATCTTCATCACCCCTGTCCTACAATTAATCCGGGCGTTAGCCGTAGCTAAGAATGGTCGCCCTAGAATCACCGGTATTTGAATGCCAACATTCTTGACCGGCTCTGTGTCTAGCACAATGAAGTCCACGGGGAAGTAAAACTTATCCACCTTGATCAAAACATCCTCAATGATTCCCTGTGGTATCTTAACTGACCTATCAGCCAATTGAAGTGTCATGGACGTGGGCTTCAGTTCCCCTAACCCTAATTGTAGGTAAACTGAATAGGGTAGGAGATTCACGCTCGCCCCAAGATCTAAAAGAGCCTTTTCAATTCGACTGACTCCTATCGTGCAAGAGATGGTAGGACACCCAGGGTCCTTATACTTAATGGGCAACTTGCATTGAAGGATGGAGCTAACTTGCTCGGTCAGAAATGCTTTCTTTGGGACATTTGTTCTTCTCTTAACTTTGATCAAATCCTTCAAGAACTTCGCATAAGAAGGCACTTGTTGGATGGCGTCCAAAAATGGAATATTGATTTGGACTTGCTTGAACACTTCTAGAATGTCCTCAAACTTCCCTCCTTTCTTGGGGGCTTGCAACCTTTCAGGGTAAGGTGCTTTCGGCATAAATGACCTAGGAGGGTCCTCAATAATGGGTGTGGCTGTAGATGGCTCGGCATCCCTCTTCTCTTTGTTGCCACTCTTTTCCTTTTCTTGCCCTGCAGGGTCTTCTTCTTTCTCAGCCACCTGATTGTCCACTTGTCTTCCTGACCTCAGAGTGACAATTGTTTGCACATGTTCTTGTCCGTGTGCAGGATTTGAGGAATTCCCAACCATATATTGACCTTTTGGGTTGGGCACGGGCTGACTGGGCAATTTCCCTTTTTCTCTCTCACCCAAGTGATTGGCTATCTGTCCAATCTGACTCTCCATCTTCGCAATTGCTTGGGTGTTAACCATGGTGGCATTCTTTACTTCATCTATTGCTTGGGTATTTGCCATGGTAGAGTTTTTGAGCTCTTGTATGGTCTGGCTATTCGATTGTATGAATGCCTTCATCGTTTCCTCCAGCGATGATTGTGACGAAGATGCAGGATGTTGCACTGGTTGAGTTGAACGACCATGATTCTGTGAGGGAAATCCTTGATTCATTGGTTGGCTCTGCTTCCATGAGAAATTAGGGTGGTTCCGCCACCCTGGATTGTATGTCTCTGAGTATGGTCCGCTTGCTTGCTTCCTAAAGTCATTAAAGGCGTTCACTTGTTCCATGGCGCACTCGGCAAAAGCCGGTGAAAATGGACAATTCTGTGCTAAGTGCATAGGATTAGCACAGATTGAACAGCCATCAACATTGAAAGTGTTGGCGGCATTTACGGATTGACCCACTGCAAGGGCTTCAACCTTCTTGGTCAGAGCATCTATCTTTATCCTCAAATCAGTGTCCTCCTTAACCTCATAGATGCCACCTTTCTTGGGAATACGGGCAGATTTATCCCGACAACTCGAAAAATCCCACTGCTGTGAGCTGTCGGACAACTTGTCTAATGCCTTATATGCTGCATCCCCTGTCAAACTTAAGAATGCTCCCCCATTCATTGACTCGATCATACTACGGTTGGATTGGGTCAATCCTTGGTAGAAAAATTGAACGAGTCTCCACTTCTCATATCCATGTGGGGGGCATCTTATCAACAACTCCTTAAACCTTTCCCAACACTCTGAAAATTTCTCATCCTCCTCTTGAGTGAAGGAGCTTATTTCCTTTCTGCATTCATTGACCTTTGACATTGGGAAATACTTGTTATAGAACTTGCTTAACAAGCTTTCCCAAGATGTAATGGATCCGGGCGTGTTGGAGTCCAACCATGCCCTAGCTTTGTCTTGTAGAGAGAAAGGAAATAGTCTGAGATGAACAGACTCTTCGGAGAAATTTTGAAATTTGAAAGTGGCGCATATGTCCTTGAATTTCTTTACATGACTATAAGGATTTTCAAGTTCTAGACCATGGAACGATGGTAGGAGTTGGATGACATGAGGTTTCAAATCAAAATGAGTAGCATTGGTTGGTGGCAACACTATACACGAATGGGATGTAGTGAAGTCCACAGGTGCGAACAACTCCCTAAGTGACGTAGTGAAGTCCACATTCCAAGCTCTAGCTTGCTCGGGATTTCCAGCTCTAGCATCCTCATGCTCAACCCTAGGTTCCTCTATGTTATCTTGTTGGTCTCCCATTTCACCTCTATCCTCACTCTCAACAGGTGCTCTCCGAGTTCTCCTAAGAGTTCTATCAATGTCGGGATCTAAAGGTGTCAAATCTAAGTTTAGGGATCTCCGACCAAGCATACACCAATCTCGAGTGTTCAAATAAACTGATTAAACAACAATGAATAATCACAGAAAGAACACAAACAACCAAACAAAAAAAATAGAACTAACTATTCAACAACAATATACAAAAGAAATTTCAAAACAACAACAAAAAAAATTGTGCTTAGCTGCTTCTGGTGATGCACTCGATCGCAGATGTGCGTTCGCTGTGCGCTAGTGCGTACTTGCAGAATGGATCAGGCGCAGGCTGCTCACTGAAAAGGCTCGAGTGCGCTCGATCGCAGATGGAGTGCGATCGATCGTACTGACAGAAACTAAAATTCTCTGAAACTGCAGCAAGAAAAACAGAAACAACAAACCCCTTTTTCTTTTTCTTTTTTCTGTTATTTTTTTTTTTTTTTTAGATCAGAATGGCAGAAACAACAACAAATAGAAATACAATAAAATAAAATTGCAAAAATAAAACAACTAGTAGAAAAATAAAACCAATTCAAATAAAAATCAATTTCACAAACAAACAAATCCCCGGCAACGGCGCCAAAATTTGATGTACAAATTTAATTGTACTCGCAAGTGCACGAGTCGTGTGCAATATAGCGTGTGTGCAAGTGCGAGGTCGATCCACAGGGATTTGTGTTGTGTAAACCAATTTCTATTTAAACCAACTCTATTTTAACCTAGTTCCGAATTTTGTGATTTTTGTCGTGCAAAATAAAACATAAACTAAAGAAAATAATGAAATAAAATGGTAAAGAACACTAAGGTTTTAGAATTCACTTCGCCAAATCTTAACTCTATATTCTCGTATTTGTTCCTACAATCGAAAAACTATATTCGATGTTTTACAAATATCAAGTTTAAATCATTCAATGAATCCACCCATTTTTACAAATCACAACAAATATCCGATTCGAAATTAAATCATCCTATGTATCCGTTTGGTTAACGAATCACAACGGATATCCGATTTCAATCGAATGATTTGATGTATCCGAAGGATGAAACACATCAAATATCCAACTCCAACACATAATAGTTCATCACATTCAATTAAAAGATATAAATCAAGCAATTGAATGAAAATCTACAACATCCTTATTCGAAGTCAAAATTGTATAAACAAAATACGAGAATACATGAGTTTGTCAATGACGAAGCTTCATCTTCAACCTTAGTTGAAAGATTTAGCCTCTCATGATAACAAAAATAATCACCAATTGAATTGTCATCATCGAAAGAATAAAACTTACAATGGAAAACAAAGCAAAAGCTTCCCCACGGCAATACGTCGTAATTCAGCTTAAAACGGCCTCCCCAATTGTGAGGCTTAGAGGTCTATTTATATGGCTTAGGAGAGCCCTAGAAGCCCTAGTAATCCTAGGAATTTCGGAGATTTAAGTCCAAGCCCAATTAGGATAAAGAAAACCTAAGCCCAAATCGGAATAGGATTCGCCCAGAATTGCGGTCCTATCTTGCGGCGTAATTTTGGCCTTGCGGCACTCCGAATTGGGAAAATGCTATTTCACAATGAATTGTAGCAGTTTGAGTTAGCTTTCCAATGCCGCTTGAATCACCTCAATCGGATATCTGAAATGAAAGTTATGGTCAAAATACCGAGACATATTCAGAATCCAATTTTGCATCCAATCCGATTTGACTTCAAATTGAGAAATTCCGAATTAATCCTTTCCTTTATTTGATTAAACTTTAACCATGATTGGTTAAGCTTAACCATATCCTCTAGGTCTTCCCAATTTGCCCCTTTAAGCTTGGAATTTTTCCAGAAATGCTTTCTTTTCTTCCAAAAGCCTATAAAACAAAGAAAATACAAAAAGGCAGTAAAATGTCCTAATTAACCAAAACCAAAGGATTAAAACATGCAAGTTAAGGGCTGAAAATATAAATATTTTAGCACTTATCAGTGGCCACTTCAACAATTATACCTTTGCTTCTTTGATAAAGAAGTATGGGATCACACATAAGGTTGGCACTCCATACCATCCTCAAACTAGTGGTCAAGTGGAGATAAGCAACAGAGAGATCAAAAGCATCCTAGAAAGGACAATGAATCCCAGCAGGAAGGATTGGTCTCTACGCTTGAATGATGCACTATGGGCCTACAGGACTGCATACAAGACGCCTATCGGTATGTCCCCATATCGGTTAGTCTTTGGGAAAGCTTGTCATCTACTAGTGGAGTTGGAACACAGAGCATATTGGGCCATCAAGAAGTTCAACTTGGACATGAAACAAGTTGGTGACAAGAGAAAGATGCAACTAAATGAACTTGAGGAATTAAGGCATGATGCATATGAGAACGCCAAGCTCTACAAGGAAAGAACCAAGGTTTATCATGATAAGCAACTGGTCAGGAAGGAGTTTCATGTAAGACATAAAGTGTTAATCTATAATTCAAGGTTAAGACTCTTCCCTGAAACTTAAGTCTAGATGGTTTGGTCCTTGTGTGGTGACGAAGGTGTTTCCTCATGGAGCTTTGGAGGTTCATAGTCTAGAAACAAATCAGACATTCAAGGTGAATGGACACAGAGCTAAGCCATATCTTGAAGTGAAATTGTGAGGTATGACATGAGGTCTGATATGTGTGCTTCAGTATCTTGGATGAAATTGGACGACTTATTAGATGAACACTGTGGCATATACATAAAAAAAAAAAAGTGAAATAAATGATCATTGATGAGCTTTTCATTGAGTAATTGGACCTCTTGCCTAAAAGCATTGAGTGTTCACGTCAAAAGGTGAAAAATTTGGATTTGATCAATGTCATGGTTAGTTTGGTTCTGTAGCCTTTTTGACTCGAGTTAGTGGGTCCTTAGGGGTGTCTCTACACCTAATGCCCTAAAACCATTTGGTTTGGAGTCATTGACTTAACACTTGCTACATGGGTCAATTAGAAAGCTTAAAGGAACCAAACATTGCACAACCTGACCAAGAGAGAGAGAGAGAGAGAGAGAAAAGAAGAAAAAGAAATATGCCATGGTTATTCATTCTAATAGGGGTTTCAATGAATTTTGAGAGATAGAGACTTTACATGTTGGAAACATTTGGAAGCCTCATAATTTTGTGCTAATTCACTGTACGCAAATTTCAAACTTGTGATGATTTAGCATGTCCTTTGTAAGTAATTGCACTTTGAGGTTTGAATTCATTGTGAAGATGGAGTTCATCTTTTTAAGCTTGCTTATGAATGAAAATCATAATCTATAAGTGTACTTAATTTTTGGGATAACATGAACTGTGGATGATGTTTGTGGGTAACATTTCTAGAAAACCCTCACGAGACTTCACTCATCCTCTAGGGAATTCCTAGAGGTTTAAAAGGCTTGTTGCATATGCTAAATGTAATCGTACATCCCACGAAATATGGATTTATCTTTTTGTTTTTTGTTCTTCATTTTTGGTTTTTAGCTGTCTTTTGATAAGGGACTAGCAATGTGTATGTTTGGGGGTGTGTTAAGTGCTAAAATATTCATATTTTCAGCCCTTAACTTACATGTTTTAATCCTTTAGTTTTAGTTAATTAGGCCATTTTAATTCCTTTTTGTGTTTTCCATACTTTTGTAGGCTTTTGGAAGAAAATGAAGTAAAACTGTAAGATTTGGGCTTAAAGAGAGAAAATGGGAAAAGTTGGAGCCCTTGACACTGTGATCGATAGCAGGTTCCCAGCGATCAAGTGCAGTACCAGAGAAGACAAAGCATGAAGTGGCCACATGCGATCGAGCGCAGTACCAGAGAAGACAAAGCATGAAGCGGCCACAAGCGATCTAGCATACACGGGTTGCGATCGATCGTACCCGTGCGTAGGAGACACATCAAAGCTGTGGCCAGAATGCTAGTATTTCCATATTATGGTTTTCCAACTCCCAATTGTAATAGGTTTAAAACCCTACGAAAATTCCTGGGTTTACTAGTTTGTCAAGGACTTCTAAACCCTATAAATAGATCCTTAAGCCTTTAGAATAAAGATACTTTGGAAGGAGAAGAATTGGAGCGCTTCAAGTTCAAGTTTCGGGTTTATTCTTTTCCTTTCTTTTCTTTTATTTTATGAAGATGTTTAACAACAACTCTATGTGTAACTAATTTAATTAGTAGGGCTAGATTGAAGCCCTAGTTATGTTTAGTTGATATTCAATATTGGCGCTTTTGTGATGATCTTGTTGTGATATCTAACTTGATTAATACCTGGTTTCATGAATTCCTCATATGTGTGTGCCTGATCAACATGTGCATGTCGTATGGACTAGTTAGTTGAATCAATTTGGATGACCGAGTCCTGGGTTTAACATAAGTAACAAAAGTAATTCACACCGGGTTCTTGGGTTAATCAACATGGGGAGCCGGGAGTATACACCCATGCCCTAGGCCTCATGTGTTTGTCGATTTCCACAGAATATATGCTTTCCTAGAGAACAACTTAGTATACACCATGCTAAATCCTTTAGGAAAGAAAAGAGTTAGAGTATACACCCATGCCTAACTCGTTGTTTAGGAAAATCTATAGCTTAAGGAGTATGCACCCATGCCCTAGGTTGACAAACATTAGATAGACATAACATGATCAAAGCATTGGCATATTGATATATTAGCTAAATATAATTAGTAGTGGATATCAAAGCCCTACCTTTTTATCATTATCAACTTAAATCCAATCTACTGTTTTATTTTACTTTGGGAATTGATTTTAGACAAGATTTAGCAATCCTCGTGGGAATGACCCCGTATTTGCACACTATACTACTATGTTGACCTCGTGCACTTGCGGGTAAAACATCCAATTACTTGTCTATTAATTTAGATAGGTAATTGTGAACAATAGTAATTTAAGATTGGGGGTATGAGAGACACTTTACACACACTTTGTCCCATTTTTTAAAAAGAAAAAAAAAATGCACATTCATGTTGTCTTAAAATTTTGGTTGATCTTAAAAATTGTGATTTGATTCTCATTGGTGAGCTTAAAACTTTGAACACATGATCTCATGATAGGATTTTTCACTTTGGTTACTTGCTTTTGGTAGTTGAGAATTCACATGTTTGATCTGATCTTACACAAGCACATTAGCACATAATTTGTGGGGTGTGACATGAAAGTCTGATGTGTTTGTTTCTATGTCTTGGGTGAAACAAGAAGACTTATTAGATGGATGTTTTGGCATAAATATATATGATAAAAAAGAAAAAAAAAATCATTGATAAGCTTTTCACTAAGTAACTGGACCTCTTGCCTCAAAGCATTGAGTGTTCACGTCAAAAGGTGAAGAATTTTGATTTGGTTAAAGTCCTGGGTAGTTGGTTTCGTAGCCTTTTTGACTCGAGTTAGTAAGTCCTAGGGGTGTCTCTACACCTAATGTCCTAAAACCTCCTAGTTTGGGAGTCATTGACTTAACACTCGTTACATGGGTCAATTAGAAAGCTTAAGGGAACCAAACATTGCACAGCCTGACCAAGAAGATAAAGAGAAAAAAAGAAAAGAAAAATATGCCATTATTGTTCATTTTGATGGAAATTTCAGTGAACTTTGAGATTTTGAGACATTGCACATTGGATATAAATGGAAGCTTCATATTTATATGCTAGTTCACTTTACACTATTTCAAACTTGTGATGCCTTAGCCTGTCTTTTGTAGGTGATTAGACTTTAAAATTCCAATTCATTGTGAAGATGGAGTTTATTTTTTTAAGCTTTCTAATGAATGAAGATCATGGTTTTGAGTGATACCTTAATTTTTGAATAACATGAACTTTTGCATGAGGTTTGTGGGTAACATTCCTGAAAAAACCCCCACGAGACTTCACTCGTCCTCTAGGGAATTCCTAGGGGTTTAAAAGGCTTGTTTCATATGCTAAATGCAAATGTACATCCCACGAAAGATGGATTTATCTTTTGTTTCTGTTTTTCATTTTGTTTTTAGTATCGTATTGCTAAGGGACTAGCAATATGTAAGTTTGGGGGTGTGTTAAGTGCCAAAATATTCATATTTTAGCCCTTAAACTTATATGTGTTAATTCCTTAGTGTTGTTAGTTTATGCCATTTTATTTCCTTTTTGTGTTTTCTGTGTTTTTGTAGGCATTTGGAAGAAAAGGAAGCAAATCTGGAAGTTTTGAGCTTAAAGAGCAAATTTGGGAAAAGCTAAAGGCTTTGGTAGTGTGATTGTTGTGCAAAAAGTCTATCTAAATTAATAGGTGAATAATTGCACGTTTTACCTGCAAGTGCACAAGGTCAACATAGTAGTATATGGTGCAAGTACAGGATCATTCCCACGAGGATTGCTGAATTTATGTTTAAAAATAGATTCCTTAAGCAAAAGCGAAACAAAGATTGATTGTTGAGGTGATGATAATAAAGGGTAGGGCTTTGATATCCACTACTATTTATATTTAGCTAATATAACAATATGCCAATGCTTTGATCAAGTTATGCATATCTAATGTTTGTCAACCTTAGGGCATGGCGTATACTCCTAAGGCTATAGATTTCCCTAAGCAATAAGTTAGGCATGGGGTATACTCTAACTCCTTTCATTCCTAAGGGATTTAACATGATTTATACTAAGTTGTTCCTTAGGAAGGCATATGTTCTATGGAAATTGACAAACGCATGAGGCGTAGGGCATGGCATATACTCCCGGTTCCCCATGTTGATTAACCCAAAAACCTGGTGTGGATTTCTTTTGTTACTTATGTTAAACCCAGGACTCGGCCATCCAAATTGATTTAACTAACTAGTAGGTACCACATGCATATGTTGATCAGGCACACACATATGAGGAATTCATGCAAGCAGGTATTAATCAAGTTAAATAGCACAACAAGATCATCACAAAGGCCCCAATATTGAAATATTAACAAAACATAACTAGGGCTTCAATCAAGCCCTACTAATTAAATTAGCTACACATAAAGTTGATCTTCATAAAATAAATGAAAAGAAAGGAAAAAAATAAACCCGAGACTTGAACTTGAAGAGCTCCTATTCTTCTCCTTCCAAAGTCTCTCTATTCTAGAGGCTTAAGGGTCTATTTATAGGCTTTAGAAGTCCTAGACAAAGTAGTAAACCTAGGGATTTCGTAGGGTTTTGAGACCTATTACAATTTGGAGTTGGAAAACCCTAATATGTAAAGAGTGTCAATCCAGCCGCCACTTGATAAGTCTCCTGCGCACGGGTGCGCTCAATCGCAGCCCATGTGTGCTCGATCGCAAGTTTGTGATCGTTCCTTCTTCTGTCATGCGCTCGATCGCACCTAGCCTGCTCGATGATGTGTCCTCTCTGGTATTGCGCTCGATCGCAAGTACGCTGCAATTGATCGCAGTACCAGGGAGCTCCAATTGTCTCCATCTTCTTTTTTGAGCTCAAATCACCTAGTTTTACTTCATTTTCTTCCAAAAGCCTGTAAAAGTATGAAAAACACAAAAATGAATTAAAATGGCCTAATTAATTAAAACCAAAGGATTAAAACATGCAAGTTAAAGGCTGAAAATATGAATATTTTAGCACTTATCACACCCCCAAACTTACATATTGCTAGTCCCTTACCAATACAAAACTAAAAACAGGAATGGAAAAACAGAAAACAAGAGATAAATCCATCTTTCGTGGTATGTACGATTGCATTTAGCGTATGCAACAAGCCTTTTAAACCACTAGGAATTCCCAAGTGGATGAGTGAAGTCTCGTGAGGGTTTTCCAGAAATGTTACCCACAAACATCATGCAAGAGTTCATGTTATTCCAAAAATTAAAGCATCACTTCAAGATTATGATTTTCACTCATAAGCAAGTTTAAAAAGATGAACTCCATCTTCATAATGAATTAGAATCTCAAAGTTCAATTACTTACAAAGGACATGTAAATCATCACAAATTTGAAATTTGTGTACATTGAATTAGTACAAAATTATGAGGCTTCCCAATCTTTCCAATATGCACTGTCTCCTTATCTCAGAATTCACTGAAATTCCTATTAGAATGACACATTGGCATATTTCTTTTTCTTTTTTTTTTCTCTTTTTTTTTTTTGGTCAGGTTGTGCAATGTTGGTTCCCTTAAGCTTTCTAATTGACCCTTGTAGCGAGTGTTAAGTCAATGACTCCCAAACCAGGTGGTTTTAGGGCATTAGGTGTAAAGACACCCCTAAGGACCTACTAACTCGAGTCAAAAAGGCTACAAAACCAACTAACCATGACATTGATCAAATCAACAATTTTTCATCTTTTGACGTGAACACTCAATGCTTTGAGGCAAGAGGTTCAGTTACTCAGTGAAAAGCTATCAATGATCATTTATTTCATATCTTTTTTTTTTTTTTTTTCATCATTACTATATATGCCATAGTGTCATCTAATAAGTCATCCAATTTCATCCAAGATGCAAAAACACACATATTAGACCTCATGTCATACCTCACAGATTATGTGCTAATGTGCTTGTGTGATCTAATCAAACATGTGATTTTTCAATTGTCCTCAATAAGTAATCAAACTAACAGATTCCCTCATCAGATCATGTGTTAAAAATTTTAAGCTCACTGATGAATTCAAGCCACAATTCTTTATAGATCAACTTAAAATTTGAGAGCAAACATGAACATGCATTATTTTTTTTTTCTTTTTTTTTTCTTTCAAAAAAATGAACAACACACAAAACAAATAACATGAAATTGGGACAAAGTGTGTATGAACATGTGTGCCCATACCCCCAAACTTAAATGATACATTGTCCCCAATGTGTCTAAATAAAGGAAAGAGTGTACCCGGGAGATGGTCAAAATAGTCTTGGAAAGCATGGCTCGTAGCACACCCCCAAACTTGAATTGAAGCACACTTGTCCCTACAAAATAGAAAACAGCCAAACAAGTAAAAAGGAACAAAACTAAAACGAAATAAAAATTGAACAAAACAAAATAAACAGTAACTATGGGATGCTGCCAAGTGCGCTCGATCGCACATGTTGTGCGTTCAATCGCACTAACAGAACGCGGTAGCCTCACAAATGAAGACCTGCGCTCGATCGCATGTGTGGTGCGATTGATTGCAGTAACATAATTGAAAAAAAAAGGGACATAACACCAAAAACACCAAAAATACTAAACACAAATGAAGACACACAAAATATAATTCAAACAAAATAAAATAAAACAAACACCAAAATAAAAGGATATGCTATGGGGTACCTCCCATGAGCGCTAAGTTTTACATCTTCAGCCAGACGGTGGTCCCCTCTCAGTATTGCTCAGAAGTAGATGCTCCAGGTGGTGGTGGCAACCAGTTTAGGATGGACTGCATCAATTCTTCTAGGGCAGCTAAGCGTTGATCCATGCGGCCCTTATCTTCCCTAGCCTCCCTTCTTTGATCAGCTAGCTCTCTCCGAAGACCTGCCATTTGTTCACAAAGGGATCGGTATTGGATGGCTTGAACGTCAACTAAGGTCTCCTCCTCATCTTCATCTACCGGCTCAGCTGCCAGTTCATTTTCGGCCATTGGCTCGACCTCGTCTGCCTCTTCCCCATCTTTTGGAGGTGCCCGGGGCATATGGGAGCAGCTCTTGTTCCATTGGCGAATGCTAAATAATGGAGTGGTGGTGACTGGCTCATCAGCTACGGTGCCCTTAATGCCCTTGTTCTGCAGAATGTATATGATCAAGTAGGGGAAAGGCAATCCCCATGAGTGTGTGGACTCTGCTCTCCCAATGTGCACTCCATTCTAAAATTTATGGATTTGGTTCAAAATGATGTTGGGAATGGAGTACCATGCATCCTTGTGGAAGGCGTAGAGAGTTTAGAGGAATTGATCACGCATTTGAGTTTTGTGTCCCAAGGATTTCGGTGCAAAATGGAATCCACAAACCACAACCTTCGAGGTAGCTTGGATCGGTTGCCGGCATTGTGGTGGGCATCCGCATAGTGCCCTTGGCACATGTCTTCAATAATTTCCGCCACATAGTATCGGGGTGGTTGCTCGGCAAGATTTGCAGTTTCTGGATGATGCTCATCCATGCACTGCAAGGCTGCGGCTATGTCGGCCCTAGTCACATGAACAATTTGGCCTCGTACTTTTGAGGAGAGAGCAGCCGAGTTGTCATAGTCATGGGAAAGCTTGGCGTAAAATTCAACGACCAGCTTTCGGTAGGCGGTAGAGGTGACCGGTTTAAAGAGCTTCTTGAGACCCCTTCACCTAAACTTGGCGACCGCCCATTGAGTCGCCTCATTGTTTTGAAAGTCTTCTCTGATGGCGAAGGTGGTTTCAAACAGCAGCTCCCACTCCTCAAAAGTGGGTGGTAGGGAGATGGCTTGGGCCTCGGACCCCCGGGATAATGAAGCACGGGCTCTAGGCATTGTGAGCTTGACTGGGGACTTTTGTCGAACAGGTGGTGTGCACTTCTGATGACCACAAAGACAACTACGGCCAAGGATGCTCCAAACTCCCTGCAAACACACAAAACTCCTAACACAGAGGCAATGTGGGTGGATAAACACTCACAATTGCAAGAAAAATAGAAGAAAATTGGAGGCTGGATGAGTGTTCAGAGATTTTGAAGTTTGGGATGTATGAAGTGGTTTTAGTAGAAAGATGGTGGTATGGTGGCCGAAGAAGGGTCTTATACGGTGGTGGTGTAGTGGATTTGGTGAAAACTAGGTGAAAGATGGGAGGAGGACGAGTGCCGGCAGTGAGGAGTTTGGGAGAACTTGTACGGCGCCGGGAGAGGAGTTGTGGGCCATGGGGAAAAAGTGACCTAAATAGGTCACAGGCCCTGCTGTCTGAGTGCGCTCGATCGCACTCTTAGTGTGCTCGATCGCATTCGGGAAGAGATGTGCATGTGTGGGTCATGGGCGCTCGATCGCATCTACGGTGCGTTGGATCGCACTGACAGAGAGTGTCGAGCCACCTTTTGGTTACTGCGCTCGATCGTATACCTGTTGTGATCGATTGTAGTAACAGAATGTCAATTTTTTTTTTTTTTTTGAAAACAAAAGAAAAGTAAAGTAAAGGTTAATAATGAAAATGAAACATAAAGGATAATTGAAAGATATGTGAAGTAAAGAAAGTAAGATGAAGGAGACAAGAGTGAAAATGTTACCGCCTTTAGTGGCTTCAGTACCACTGTTTTGAGTAGATGCGCTTGAGGTTTGTGCCTGCTCAAACACGTCTAGGAGTAGGACCTCTCAGAAACTGTGGCTGCCTTCAGCTGTTGGTGATTTCCTGGGTTAGGTATTGTTTGGGCTGGAAATTCTCCCTGCTTCCTCTCACTCAGCTCCTTTGCCATCTGACCCATTTGCACTTCCAGTTTTTGTATGGCTTGCTCAGTCTTTGTAATGACATGTTTTTGATCAGCCATGAACTGCTGTTGTGAAGTCACCAGGTTGTGTATCATAGTCTCCAGTTGGTTCATCTTTGGCTCTTGAGTTGGTTGGCATGCTTGTTGGGGCCCTTTCTGCTGTCCTTGATTATTGCTCCAGGAGAAATTTGGATGGTTGCGCCATCCTGGATTGTAAGTATTGTAGTATGGGTTGTTCTTGTGGGGATAATTGTTTTGTCCCACAAAATTCACCTCTTCTTGTGCTGCAAAAGGACACGTCTCAGTAGTGTGATCTAAATGGGAACGGACAGCACATACTTGGATTGGTGTGTCCTGTTACAGAGGTGAGATTTTTTTAATAGTCATGGCCTTGACAAGCATATCCAATTTCTTTTCTACAGCAGCCAACTGATTGGTTGATCCCCCACTGAGGTTTACTTCATACATGCCCTTGCTTTTGACTCCTCTCCTTCCTCTTGAACAGAATTGCTGTGAATGGTCACTTAATGTCTTAAAAAGTTCCATAGCTTCCTCACTACTCTTCTCCATAAGTGTTCCTCCACAAGCTGAATCAACCATTCCTTTGTTAGTATCATCTAATCCTTCATAGAAAATTTGTACCTGCTCATCTTGAGGGATGTTGTGGTGTGGGCACTTTAGAAGCAAGGAATTGAAGTGATCCCAGGCCTCAAAGAACAAATCTCCGTCTCGTTGTTGGAACAATTGAAGTTCCTTTTTAAGTTGTTTTGTCTTTTGGGCTGGGAAAAACCTTTTCAAAGACTTGGTGGTCAATTCTTCCCAAGTATGAATGGACTCTACAGGAAAGGAATTGTACCACAGTTTAGCATTATCTTTCAAGGAAAAAGAAAAGAGGACTAACCTGAACTTGCATAAGTCAAAGAATTCCTTGAGATGCAAGTTGGGATCTTCAGTAGCTGTGCCTCTGAAACGAGTCAATGCATTTAGGATTTGGGGAGAGATATAATAGCTGCCATCCACCATTGGTTGATATGCTATGCAAGAGGGTTGATGGAGGTTTGTTGGCACATATGCCTGCTTCATTGGTCTCCTCACCCGTGGTGGATTTGCCTCTAATGGTCTTGGCCCAATTGGATTTTCTTGCAAATCTTCCATTTCAACTTCTTCTTCTTTGTCTCTAGGTTGTGGTCGAATTCTCCGCTCAATTTCAGGATCGAGTGGTAGAACGGTTGAGGCTTGAGATCGACGACCTTGCATGAACTGGATTACTTCTTCAGTTAGGCAACTTCAGTACTGCCGGTCCGGATGCTCCCTGGAATTGCGCTCGATCGCAGGTTGGTGCGTTCGATCGCACTTTGCTGACGATTCATCGCAATCACAGAATGCCAATCCGCAACTTGCAATAGAAAATAGAAAAGTTAGGGAAAACAAGAAATTCTTTTTGATTTTTGCTAATTAAAAATTGAAAATTAAAATAACAAAACTAAAGGAAAATAATTTTTAAACAAAATTCGCTGCAATCCTCGGCAACGGCGCCAAAAACTTGTGGTGCAAAAAGTCTACCTGAATTAATAGGTGAATTGATAGATGCGCGGCTTCTGGAGGATGTTCATAATTGCACTGAAGGGATGTGGCAATGTCGGCCCTAGTCACATCAATAGCTTGGCTTTGCACCCTTGAAGAGAGAGCGGCCAAATTGTTGCAGTCATGGGAGAGGTTGGCATAAAATTCAATCACCAGCCTTCGGTAGGCCATGGTGGTGACCGGCTTGAAAAGCTTTTTGAGCCCCCGACGCTTGAATTTGGCGACCGCCTATTAAGTTGCTTCAAGGTTTTGAAAATCCTCCTGTATGGCAAAAGTTGTCTCAAATAGCAGCTCCCGCTCCTCAAAAGTGGGAGGGGAAGAAATAGCTTGAGTATCGGACCCCCGGGAGGATGAAGCACGGGTTCTAGGCATGTTGAGCTTGATTGGGGACTTTTGTCGAATAGGCGGTGCACACTTCTGGTGACCACAGTAGCAAAATGCAGCAAAAGATGCCCAAAACCTCTTGCAAATACAAGAAATACCCAACACAGAGGCAATATGGGTGGATGAACACCCACAATTGCAGAAAATAAGAGAGAATCGGAGGTTGGGTGAGTGTTCGGAGATGGGGTGTTAATGGGAATGGTGAATGGGGTGTGGGGTAATGTGGTGGAGAAGTGGTGGTACGGTGGCCGGAGAGGTGACCCGTGTGGTGGTTGTGTGGTGGAATTGGTGAAAAACAGAAGAAAAATGGACGGAGTAAGAGGTTGCCGGAGGTGTGTGTATGAAAAGCTTGTACGACGCCGAGAAGAGAAAGATGTGGGGTAAGGGGGAAAATGACCTAAAGTAGATCACGTATGTGCTATCCGACTGCACTCGATCGCACACATGGTGCGCTCAATCGCATTCGGCCAAGGATGTGCGTGTATGGTTGACGTGCGCTCGATCACACCCAATGTGCGTTCGATCGCACTAACATAATGTTTAAGGCCATCATTTGGTTATTGTGCTGGATTGCATACTTGTTGCGATCGATCGTAATAACAGAATGTCAATTTTTATTTTTTTTTAAATGCCTTAAGGACAACAATGAAAAAGAAAACACATAGGATAAGTGAGACACATGTAAAGTAATATGAAGAAAACAAGATGGGAAAATGTACCGCCTTTAGTGGCCTCAGTACCACTGTTTTGAGTAGATGCACTTGAGTTTCTGGATTGATCAAATGCGTCTACTTGTGACTGTAATGTATCTAGTGTGAAGAGCTGCACTTGAGCTCTACAGAATTTGGCTTAAGTGCCCTTGGTAGTACAGGAACAGGACCTCTAAGAACTGTGGCTGCCTTCAGCTGCTGGTGACTCCCTGGGTTAGAAATTGTTTCAGCTGAAAATTCCCCCTGCTTCCTCTCACTCAGCTCCTTTGCCATCTGACCCATTTACACTTCTAGTCTTTGAATGGCTTGATCAGTCATTGTATTGAATTGTTTTTGATCAGCCGTGAATTGCTGTTGTGAAGTCACCAGGTTGTGTATCATATTCTCCAGTTGGTTCATCTTTGACTCTTGAGTTGGTTGGCTTGCTTGTTGGGGACCTTTCTGCTGTCCTTGATTATTACTCCAAGAGAAATTTGGATGGTTGTACCATCCTGGATTGTAAGTATTGGAGTATGGATTGTTCTTGTGGGGGTAATTGTTTTGTCCCACAAAATTCACCTCTTCTTGCTCTGCAAATGGAGATAAAGGACACGTCTCAGAGGTGTGATCTAGATGGGAACAAATAGCACGTACCTGGATTGGTGTGTCCTGCTGCAGAGGTGAGATTTTTTGAGCAGTCATGGCCTTGACAATCATGTCCAACTTCTTTTCTACAGCAGCCAACTGATTGGGTGATCTCTCGATGAGGTTTACTTCATACATGCCCTTCCTTTTGATTCCTCTCCTCCCTCTTGAACAGAATTGCTGTGAATGCTCACTTAATGTTTCAAAAAGTTCCACAACTTCCTAACTACTCTTCTCCATAAGTGTTCCTTCACAAGCTGAATCAACCATCCCTTTGTTAGTATCATCTAATACTTCATAGAAAATTTGTACCTGCTCATCTTGAGGGATGTTGTGATGTGGGCACTTTAGAAGCAAGGAATTGAAGTGATCCGAGGCCTCAAAGAACAAATCTCTGTCTCGTTGTTGGAACATTTGAAGTTCCCTTTTAAGTTGTTTTGTCTTCTGGGCTGGGAAAAACCTTTTCAGAAACTTTGTTGTTAATTCTTCCCAAGTATGGATAGAATCTACAGGCAAGGAATTGTACCACAGTTTAGCATTATCTTTCAAAGAGAAAGGAAGAGGACTAACCTGAGTCTCTCTGGAGTTACACCTTGGACATGTTTGAACTTGCATAAATCAAAGAATTCTTAAAGATGCAAGTTGGGATCCTCAGTAGTTGTGCCTCTGAATTGAGTCAATGCATTAAGGATTTGAGGAGAGATATAATAGCTGCCATCCACCTCCGGTTGATATGCTATGCATGAGGGTTGATGGAGGTTTGCTGGAGCGAATGCCTGCTTCATTGGTCTCCTCACCCGTGGTGGATTTACCTCTAATGGTCTTAGTCCAATTGGATTCTCTTGCAAATCTTCCATCTCAATTTCTTCCTCTTCTTCTTTGTTTTGGGGTCGCTGTCGAATTGTCCTCTCAATTTTAGGATCGAGTGGAATAGTGGTTGAGGCTTGAGATTGACGACCTTGCATCAACTGAATTGCTTCTTCAGTCGAGCAGCTTCAGTGGTGCTGGTCCGGATGCTCCCTGGAACTGCGCTCGATCGCAGGTTGGTGCGTTCGATCGCAATGCCCTCGATCGTACTTGGCTGACGATTGATCGCAATCACAGAATGCTAATCCGCAACCTGAAACAGAAAACGAAAAAATTTAAGAATCAAAATAAAATATTTTTGATAGAAATAAAATTGAAAATTGAAAATTAAAATCACACAACTAAAGGAAAATAATTCTAAACAAAATTCGTTGCAATCCCCGGCAACGGCGCCAAAAATTTTTTGTGCAAATATCTACCTAAATTAATAGGTAAATAATTGTACGTTTTACCTGCAAGTGCATATGGTCAACATAGTAGTATATGGTGCAAGTACGAGATCATTCTCACGAGGATTGCTGAATTTTTGTTTAAAAATAAATTCCTTATGTAGAACAAAGATTGATTGTTTAAGTGATGATAATAAAAGGTAGGGCTTTGACATCCACCACTAATTATATTTAGCTAATATAACAATATGCCAATGCTTTGATCATGTTATGCATATCTAATGTTTGTCAACCTAAGGGCATGGCGTATACTCCTTAAGCTATAGATTTCCCTAAGAAGCGAATTAGGCATGGCATATACTCTAACTCTTTTCTTTTCTAAGAGATTTAGTATGGTGTATACTAAGTTGTTCCTTAGGAAAGCATATATTCTATGAAAATCGACAAATACATGAGGCCTAGGGCATGGCATATACTCCCGGTTCCCCATGTTGATTAACCCAAGAATCACGGTGTGGATTCTTTTGTTACTTCTATTAAACCCAGGACTCGGCCATCCAAATTGATTTAACTAACTAGTCCATACCACATGGATATGTTGATCAGGCACACACATATGAGGAATTCATGCAATTAGGTGTTAATCAAGTTAAATAGCACAACAAGATCATTATAAAGGCGCCAATATTGAAATATTAACTAAACATAACTAGGGCTTCAATCAAGCCCTACTAATTAAATTAGCTACACATAAAATTGAATTTAAACATCTTCATAAAAGAAAAGAAAGAAAGGAAAAGAATAAACCCGGGACTTGAACTTGAAGAGCTCCTATTCTTCCCCTTACAAAGCCACTTTATTCTAGAGGCTTAAGGGTCTATTTATAGGCTTTAGAAGTCCTGGACAAAGTAGTAAACCTAGGGATTTCGTAGGGTTTCAAAACCTATTACAATTGGGAGTTGGAAAACCCTAATATGGAAAGAAAGACATTCTGGCCGACACTTGATGTGTCTCCTGCGTACGGATGCGATCGATCGCAACCCGTGTGCGCTCGATTGCAGGTCTGCGATCGCTCCCTTTTTGTTATGCGCTCGATCGCTCATGGCTTGCTTTGTGCTGTGTCCTCTCTGGTATTGCGCTCGATCGCAGGTACCCTGTGATCGATCGCAGTGTTAGGGAGCTCCCAATTTTCCCATCTTCTTTCTTTGAGCCCAAATCATCCAGATTGACTTCATTTTCTCCCAAAATCCTACAAAAGTACGAAAAACACAAAACGGAATTAAAATGACATAATTAACTAAAACCAAAGGATTAAAACATGCAAGTTAAGGGTTGAAAATATGAATATTTTAGCATTTAACAACTTTGTGGTTAAGTGTAAGGGCTTTCGGTTATGTTGAGATAGCTTAGGGTTTTGTGTTTAGGGCTGATTTAGAAGGCTATTAACTTGTTGAGTAAGGGTTTAAAACTCTTTTTAAAATGATTTAAAGTGCCAGGGTATTATAATAAGAATAGTCCATCTTCAATTGGCATAGACACTCTGCCTAACCTCTAGATGTGGTATGGTGCGTCTTCCTTAGGTATGGACTATCAAATCTCTTAATTAGTCATACACAATCAAGGGATAAGCATAACTCATCTTCGGTTAGTTTGGATCGTCTACCTAAATTACACTAAACTAGGGTGTAAAACGATTTGTCTTCCTGATCCATGGCCTATCAAACCCTCTTGATCATGTGTTAGTTAAAACCATTGCATAACCATCATTCTTATAATCACAGAAAATTTGAATGATTGAGTTCAATCAATATAAAAAGCTTTTTAACACAAGATAATAATTCTATCAAGATTGAATATAAACATTAAAATCAATTCTCTTAGTTATACAACCATCATGCATATAGACAAATCCTAAATTAAAATACAATCAAACCATTGTTACTTGGAAATAGCTACATCAACATCTTATTATGAATTTAGCTCCTCATGGTGGTGCTGGAATGGCCTTCTGTCACGTTCATCTTCTCTTCAACTCTTCAAGCTTCCAAGAAGGTGTTTTGTGTGTAATTTCTCTATGCTAAGCACCACCCTTCTTTTGAAAGGTTTATGACATATTTATAGAGTGTAAAATAAACCCTAGGGACTCTTGGAATCCCAAAAATGCAGCAATTTTGTCTCCTAGTCGAATTAGGAGACCTAAACTTCATTCCTTATTAGTTCTACATTTTTGTCCAGCAAGTCGGTGCAAGTGCGCTTGAGCCTAATGAATGATGTGTTCGAGCCTAAAGATCCTGCGCGCAAGTGTTAAGTGCTAAATATTCATATTTTTAGCCCTTAACTTACATGTTTTAATCCTTTAGTTTTAGTTAATTCATGCCATTTTAGTTCCTATATGTGTTTTCCTTGTTTTTATAGGCTTTTGGAAGAAAAGGAAGTAAACTTGGAAGATTTGGCCTCAAGGAGAGAAAATGGTAAAAGTTGGAGCCCTGACAGTGCGATCAATCGCAGGCTCCCTACGATTGAGCGTACTACCAGAAGAGACAAAGCATGAAGCGGCCATGTGCGATCCAGCGCACAACAGAAGAGGCTCGATCGCAGACGTGCGATCGAGCGCACACTGGTTGCGATCGAGCGCACCCGTGCGCTTGAGAATTCTAGAAGCTGCAAACAGACTCCCTTTCCTTCCATATTAGGGTTTTCCAAGTTCCACTTGTAATTGGACTAAAACCCTACGAATTTTCTAGGTTTACTAGTGTAACAAGGACTTCTAAAACTCTATAAATACACCTCTAAACCTTGAGAATAATCATGCTGGAAAAGACACAACTGTGGGGAGAGGAATTGGAGGCTACCTTTCGGTTCTTTCTTTCCCTTTTCTCTTTTAGTTTTATTTTTATTATGTGTAACTAATTTATTTAATAGGGCTAGATTGAAGCCCTAGTTATGTTTAGTTAATATTCAATATTGGTGCCCTTGTGATGATCATGTTGTGATATTTAACTTGATTAATGCCTATTTTCATGAATGCCTCATTTGTGTGTGCCTGCTCAACATATGCATGTCGTATAGACTAGTTAGTTAAATCAATTTGGATGACTGAGTCCTGAGTTTAACATAAGTAACAAAAGAAATCTACACCAGGTTCTTGGGTTAATCAACATGGGGAACCGGGAGTATACACCTATGCCCTAGGCCTCATGTGTTTGTCGATTTCCACAGAATATATGCTTTCTTAAAGAACAACATAGTATACACCCATGCTAAATCCTTTAAGAAAGAAAAGAGTTAGAGTATACACCCATGCCCTTAGGTTGACAAACATTAAATATTCATAACATGATCAAAGCATTGGCATATTGGCATATTAACTGAATATAATTAGTGGCGGATATCAAAGCCCAACCAATTTATTATCATGAAATAAAAATCCAATCTTTATTTTATTTTACTTTTGGAATTTAATTTTAGACAAAATTTAGCAATTCTCGTGGGAATGACCCCATACTTACGCCCTATACTACTGTGTTGACCTCGTGCACTTGCGGGTAAAACATCCAATTATTTGCATATTAATTTAGGTAGATATTTGTGACAACAAGTTTTTGGCACCATTGCTGGGGATTGTGGCAAATTTTGTTTAAAATTATTTTCCTTTAGTTGTTTTATTTTAATTTTCAATTTTAAATTTAGTTGTTATCAAAAATCAAAAAAATTTTCCGTTTTTCCTAACTTTTCTATTTTGTGTTTCAGGTTGTAGACTTGTGATTCTGTTACTGCGATCAAACGTCAGCCAAATGCGATCGAGCGCACCAATCTGCGATTGAGCACAGTTCGAGGGAGCATCCGGACCAGCAGCACTGATGCTGTTTTAACTGAAGAAGCAAGTCAATTGATGCAAGGTTGTCGATCTTAAGATTCAACCCGTCATTCCACTCGATCCCAAAATGGAGCGAACAATTCAACAATGACCCAGAGACAAAGAAGAAGAGGAAGAAATTGAGATGATAGATTTGCAAGAGAATCCAATAGGGCAAAAACCACTAGAGGCAAATCCACCACCGATGCGGAGACTGATGAAGCAGGCATTCGTTCCAGCAAACCTCCATCAACCCTCATGCATAGCATATCAATCGGAGGTGGAAGGCAACTATTATATTTCTCCTCAAATCCTCAATACATTGACTCACTTCAGGGGCACATCTACGAGGATCCCAACTTGCATCTTAAAGAGTTCTTTGATCTATGCAAGTTGCAGCACGTCCAAGGCCTAACTCCAGAGAGACTCAGGTTAGTTCTCTTTCCTTTCTCTTTGAAAGATAATGCTAAACTGTATTATAATTCTTTGCCTGCAGATTCTATCCATACTTGGGAAGAATTAGCCACCAAGTTTCTGAAGAAGTTTTTCCCAGCCCAAAAGACAAGACAACTTAGAAGAGAACTTCAAATATTCCAACAACGAGATGGAGATATGTTCCTTGAGGCATGGGATCACTTCAATTCATTGCTTCTAAAGTGCCCACATCACAACATCCCTCAAGATGTTCAGGTACAAATTTTCTATAAAGGTTTAGATGATACTGACAAAAAGATAGTTGATTTAGCTTGTGGAGGAGCACTTATGGAGAAGAGTAGTGAGGAAGCAATGGAGCTTTTTGAAATGTTAAGTGAGCATTCCTAACAATTCTACTCTAGAGGAAGGAGAGGATTAAAGTGCAAAGGCATGTATGAAGTGAACTTCAATGGGGGATCTTCAAATCAGATGGCTGCTGTGGAAAAGAAGTTAGACATGATTGTCAAAGCCATGACTACTAAGAAAATCTCACCTCTGTAACATGACACACCCATCCAGGTATGTGCTATTTGTTCCCATTTAGATGACACCACTGAGACATGTCCTTTATTTCCATTTGCAGAGCAAGAAGAGGTGAATCATGTGGGACAAAACAATTACCCCTATAAGAACAATCCGTACTCCAACACCTACAATCTAGGATGGCGCAACCATCCCAATTTCTCTTGGAGTAACAATCAAGGACAGCAGAAGGGGCTCCAACAAGCAAGCCAACCAACTCAAGAGTCAAAGTTGAACCAACTGGAGAATATGATACACAACCTGGTGACTTCACAACAGCAATTTATGGCTGATCAAAAACAATTCAATACAAAGACTGATGAAGCCATCCAAAGACTGGAAGTGCAAATGGGGCAGATGGCAAAGGAGCTGAGTGAACAGAAGCAGGGAGAATTTCCAGCCCAAACAGTACCTAATCTAGGGAGTCACTAGCAACTGAAAGCAGTAACAGTTCTCAGGAATGGCAAGGTCATTGGAAGTGAAGAGCCACCTCAAGCATCTCCAGATGAAGCATCAACTTCCATGGTAAAAAAAATGGAGAAGGTAAATGCACCCCCCCCTTTCCTCAAAGGTTAGTCAAACCAAAGAAAAAAAAGCAACTTATGGATATCTTTGAGACCTTGAGGAAAGTAGAAATCAATATTCTTTTGTTAGATGCAATTAAACAGATTCCTTCTTATGCTAAATTTTTAAAGGATTGTTGCACTAACAAAAGGAGGTTTCAGGAGCATGAGACAATGGCCCTAACAGAAGAGGTAAGTGCAGTTTTGTTGAGAAAATTACCACCGAAGCTAACAGATCCGGGTAGTTTTACCATTCCTTGTAGGATAGGAGACCACCTTTTTCAGCATGCACTGCTGGATCTGGGAGCAGGGGTCAATTTGCTGCCTAACATGGAATATGAAAAGCTGGGTTTGGGGGAGCTTCAACCAACCTCTGTTACTTTGCAATTGGTAGATATAAGCATCAAAATACCAAGAGGTATACTTGAGGATGTGTTGGTAAAGGTAGGTACATTTATTTTACTAGCTGGCTTCATTGTGTTAGATGTGGAAGAGTCTCCTATGCCATCACCATTGCCTATCATCTTAGGAAGACCCTTTATGAGAACTGTTCATACTACAATAGGTATGAAAAAGGGTACAATAAGTATGAAGGTGAATGGTGAGACAATAGAGTTCAAAATATCTGATGCAATGAAATTACCACATGATGAGTTGGAGTGTTTTGATGCCTGTATGATCCAAGGTGTTACTGAGCCAGCTTTGCAGGACCCAAAGAAATATCCATTGGAGGCCACCCTCACCCATAGTCTTACAAGTTAGGACGTGGGCCAATCTATGCAGATGTTGCTGAGGACATTAGTGGAGCAAAGCAACCTCTTCAAGCCTATCCACCATATCCAAGTACCAAAAGAAAGCTGCAGCTGGATGAATGGGACGACTTGAGATATGAAGCAAATGAGGACACCAAACTCCACAAGAAAAGACCCAAGGACCATCATCACATAACACATATCAAGAAGGAGTTCTATGTGGGACCAAAATTGTTGACTTGTGAAGAAAGTCCTGTCCCTGCACCACCAAGGGCACTTGAACCACATTATGTGGAACTCGAGTGCAACTCTCCAAACTAGTCACACTGAAGCTACTAGTAGAAGCGTTTGAGCAGTCGGGGAGCTCAAATGCATCTACTCAGAACAGTGGTACTGAGGCCACTGAAGGCGGTACACTTTTCTATCCTTGTTTCCCATCATATCAATTTCTTTACTATTACATGTGTTCTCACTTATCCTTTGTGTTCTTTTCATTTCAGAAGTTGTTGTACATTATGCAATTAAAAAAAAAAAAAAAATTTAACATTTTGTTACTACGATCGATCACAACAAGTATACGATCGAGCGCAATAATCGAATTTTGGCTTTAAACATTCTGTTAGTGCGATCGAACGCACCTTGGGTGCGCTCAAGCGCACATCACCCACACATGCACACCCTTGGCCGAATGCGATTGAGCGCAGTGATCGAGCACACTCGGACAGCACACCACTTGACCTATTTTAGGTGACTTTCCCCCATACCCAACATCTTTTTCTTCCCTATGCTATACAGTTCTCCAAGCACCTACCTCCGGCACACTCTTACTCCCTCCACTCCTCCACCGTTTTTCACCACCTCTACCACACAGCCACCACACGGTTCTCTTCTCCGACCACCATACCACCAATTTTCCACCTCACAACCATACACCCCGCTTCCCATTCCTATCAACACCCCAACTCCTATCACTCCCACAACCTCCATTTTTTTTTCTCATTTTTCTGCAATTGTGGGTGTTCGTCCACCCACATTGCTTTCTTGTGGTTGGATTTTAGTGTTTTTGTAGGGGTTTTGAGCTGTGTTGCTTTGTTTTGCAATTTTGGCCATCTCCAGTGCACACAAGGTGTTTGCCAAAAGTCCCCAATCAAGCTCATAATGACAAGAACTCGCGCTTCATCCTCCTAGGGGTCCGAGGCCCAAGCCATTTCTCACCCGCACACTTTTGAGGAGCAGGAGCTGTTGTTCGAGGCCACCTTCGCCATTAGCGAAGACTTCCAAAACCTTGAGGTGACTCAATGGGTGGTCGCCGAGTTCAAGCGACGAGGGCTCAAGAAGCTTTTCAAGCCAGTCACCTCCACTGCAAACCGAAAGCTGGTGATTGAATTTTATGCCAACCTCTCCCATGATTGCAACAGGCTGGCCGTTCTCTCTTCTACTGTGCAAGGCCGAGAAGTTGACGTGACACGGGTCGACATTGTCGTTGCCCTTCAATGCAATGATGAGCACCTTCCAAAAATCGCACAACTTGCCAAGCAATTGTCCAGATTCTATGTGGCGGAAATCATTGAGGACATGTGTCAAGGGCAATATGCCGATGCCCATCATAATGCTGGCAGCCGATCCAAGCTACCTCAATGGCTTTGGTTTGTGGACTCCATATTGCACTGTAATGCCTTTCCCTTGGGGCACAAGACTCAAAGGCGGGATCAATTTCTCCAAACCCTCTACGCCTTCCATAAAGATACCTAGTACTCCATTCTCGATATCATTTGGAACCAAATTCACAAATTTTGGAATGGAGTGCACATTGGAGGAGCGGAGTCCACACACTCATGGGGGTTGCCTTTCCTATTCTTAATCACCTACATTCTTCGGAGAAAGGGCATTAAGTACACCGTAGCTGATGAGCCAGTCACTACTACTCCCATATTTGGCATTCGCTAATGGAACAAGAGCTACTCCCATATACCCCGGGTACCTCCAGCACCAACAGCTGGTGAAGAAGAGAGCGAGGCCGAGCCAATGGTAGAAGATGAACCGGTAGCAGCGGAGGAGGAGGCCCCAATCATTTTTTGTGCTGCACAGTACTGCTCACTTAGTGAAGAAATGGTGGGCCTTCGGAGAGAGTTGGCTGATCAAAGAAGGGAGGCTCGGGAAGATAAAGAGTTGATGGATCAAAGACTCGCTGCCTTAGAAGAATTGATGCGGTCCGTACTTAGCCATTTGCCACCACCATCTGGAGCATCTACTTCTAGACATCATTGAGCAGGGACCACCGTCTGGCTGAAGACGTTAAACTTTGTTTTCATGGGAGCCACCTCATAGTTTATCTTTTTATTTTTGTTTTGTTAAGTGTGTTTTAAATTAATCTTTTTATTTATCTTTAGTTCTGTGCCTTTTTACTTATTTTTGTGTTTTCTTATTTTGCAAGGACACGTGTGCTTCAATTCAAGTTTGGGGGTGTGCTATGAGCCATGCTTTCCAAGACTATTTCGTCCATCTCTCGGGTACACTCTTTCCTTTATTTAGACACATTGGGGGCAATGTGTCATTTAAGTTTGGGGGTATGGGCACACATGTTGTTCACACACACTTTGTCCCAATTTCATGTTATTTGTTTGTATGTGATAAGCGTCGAATGTTGCACATTCAAGCCCCTTAATTTACATATGTTAATTCCTTAGCATTGTTATTTGTTTGATTTTGTTTTGTTTTTGTGTTCTAGGTCTTATTTGACAAACCATTGAAAATTGGGCTTAAAAGGTCAAAAAGCTGAGCATTCTGGATCTAGGATTGAGCCCAGCTACTCCTGAGCTCGAGCGCACCTCCGCTCGAGCATCTGCAGCCAGGGATTGAGCGCATGCCTGTGCTCGTGCGCATAACAGCTAGGCTCGAGCGCACAAAACTTCGGATCGAGCGCACTAGGGCGTGTATTGCACGGCAGCAATCCTTTTCCAGCGTGGATTTGGTTTTCAGTCTCCCAATTGGACTGGGAGACTGACCTCCGGTTTTCTGAGGGTTTTTAGGGTTTTTAGGGTTTTCCTAATCCCTATAAATAGGGCTCTAAACATTGTAAACAGACACATCGCTTTCTAGAGTTTAAAATTTCAGTAAATAGTCTGTGGAGCTTAGAAGATCATGAGCGGCTAAACCCAATTGTGGGGTATTGATGTAACCCTTTCCAAGCACAATGGTTTGATTGTATTTAATTTCTAGTTTTTCAATTTATGCATGTTGATTGTATAACTCTGAGGATTGCTACAATTGATTTCTGCTCTTCATATTAAATGCAATTGTTCTTTAATTCCAATTCAATATTAGTAAAATTCTTATCTTGCCTCAGAAATTATTTTACTATTATTGAGCTCGAATCATTTTTATTTTCTGTGATTATAGGAATGATGGTTATACAATGGTTCTTAATTGGCATGCAATCAATAAGGTTAGATAGACCATACCTAGGAAAGACGGATCGTACTACACCCTAGTTTAGTGTAATTTAGGTAGATGATCTGTGCCAACCGAAGATGGGTTATGCTATTCCGTTGATTGTATGAAATTATTTTCATATGTTTTCTTGTTTAAATTATAACATGCATGGAATGAATTGCTAGAATTAAATATGGTTAACCATTGATGTGCGGATCGTGGTGAAATCAATACCCTACACTCTCTCTCATATATTTACTCTCTTTATTTTCATGCACTTTGAAATTACACAACAAATCATTCTCTTTTAAATTAAGTTAACTTTAATCTTTTAAATTTTGATAATTAAACCCCTGTAGTCCTTGAGGTTCGAGACCCTCAATATAGCCGTATCCTACAAAGATTCGTCCTATTGCGAGTGGTTATTTTTAATTGATATGTTTGGTCACAAAAATACCACATCAGTATGTTTGTTTGTTTAATTGAAAAAAAAAAAAAAAAATTATGCATGTTCATGTTTACCCTAAAATTTTTAATTAATCTAAAAGAATTATGGCTTGAATTCATCAATGAGCTTAAAATTTTGAACACATGATCTAATGAGAGAATTTGTTAGCTTGGTTACTTACTTAGGACAGTTGAAAAATCACATGTTTGATCTGATCACACAAGCACATTAGCACATAATTTGGGTGAATTGGATGACTTATTAGATGGACATTTTGGCATATAAAAAAAAAAAAAAGAAAAAAAAAGAAAAAAAAAATTGATGAAATAAATCATCATTGATAAGCTTTTCACTGAGTAACTGGACCTCTTGCCTAAAAGCTTTGAGTGTTCACGTCAAAAGGTGAAAATTTTGGATTTGATCAATGTCATGGTTAGTTTGGTTTTGTGGCCTTTTTTACTCGAGTTAGTAGGTCCTTAGGGGTGTCTCTACACCTAATGCCCTAAAACCATCTGGTTTGGGAGTCATTGACTTAACACTCATTACATGGATCAATTAGAAAGCTTAAGGGAACCAAACATTGCACAACCTGACCAAAATAAAATAAAATAAAAAAAAAGAGCGAAAAGAAGAAAAGAAATATGCCATTGTTGTTCATTGTAATAGGAATTTCAGTGAACTTTGAGATATGGAGACATTACACATTGGGAGGATTTGGAAGCCTCATAATTTTGTGCTAGTTCACCTTACACTGTTTTCAAACTTGTGATGTTTTAGCATGTCCTTTGTAAGTAATTGAACTTTGAAATTCCAATTCATTGTGAAGATAGAGTTCATCTTTTTAAGCTTGCTAATGAATGAAAATCATGATCTTGAAGTGATACTTAATTTTTGGGGATAACATGAACTATGCATGATGTTTGTGGGTAATATTTCTGGAAAACCCTCACGAGACTTCACTTGTCCTCTAGGGAACTCCTAAGGGTTTAAAAGGCTTGTTGTATATGTGAAATGCAATTGTACATCCCACAAACGACGGATTTATCTTTTTGTTTTCTGTTTTTCCATTTAGTCTTTAGTTTTGTATTGCTAAGGGACTAGCAATATGTAAGTTTGGGGGTGTGTTAAGTGCTAAAATATTTATATTTTTAGCCCTTAACTTACATGTTTTAATCCTTTAGTTTTAGTTAATTCATGCCATTTTAATTCCTTTATATGTTTTCCTTGTTTTTATAGGCTTTTGGAAGAAAACGAAGTAAATCTGGAAGATTTGGGCTCAAATAGAGAAAATGGGAAAGGTTGGAGCCTTGACAGTGCGATCGATCGTAGGCTCCTTATGATTGAGCGCACTACCAGAGAAGACAAAGCATGAAACGGCCATGTGCAATCGAGTGCACAACAGAGGAGGCTCGATCGCAAACGTGCGATCGAGCGCGCACGGGTTACGATTGAGCGCACTTGTGCGCTGGAGAATTCTAGAAGCTGCTGATAAACTCCCTTTCCTTCCATATTAGGGTTTTCCATGTCCCACTTGTAATAGGACTAAAACCCTATGAATTTTCTAGGTTTACTAGTGTAACAAGGACTTCTAAAACCCTATAAATAGACCTCTAAACCTTGAGAATAATCAAGTTGGAAAAGACACAACTGTGGGGAGAGGAATTGGAGGCTACCTTTCGGTTCTTTCTTTCCCTTTTCTCTTTTAGTTTTATTTTTATTGTGTGTAACTAATTTATTTAGTAGGGCTAGATTGAAGCCCTAGTTATGTTTAGTTAATATTCAATATTGGCGCCCTTGTGATGATCATGTTGTGATATTTAACTTGATTAATGCCTATTTTCATGAATGCCTCATTTGTGTGTGCTTGATCAACATATGCATGTGGTATAGACTAGTTAGTTAAATCAATTTGGATGACTGAGTCCTGGGTTTAACATAAGTAACAAAAGAAATCCACACTGGGTTCTTGGGTTAATCAACATGAGGAACCAGGAGTATACACCCATGCCCAAGGCCTCATGTGTTTGTCGATTTTCACAGAATATATGCTTTCTTAAAGAACAACTTAGTATACACCCATGCTAAATCCTTTAAGAAAGAAAAGAGTTAGAGTATACACCCATGCCCTTGGGTTGACAAACATTAAATATTCGTAACATGATCAAAGCATTGACATATTGGCATATTAACTGAATATAATTTGTGGTGGATATCAAAGCCCTACCTATTTATTATCATCAAATCAAAATCCAATCTTTGTTTTATTTTACTTTTGGAATTTAATTTTAGACAAAATTTAGCAATCGTCGTGGGTCGTACTTTCACCCTATACTACTGTGTTGACCTCGTGCAGTTGCGGGTAAAATATCCAATTATTTGCCTATTAATTTAGATAGATATTTGTGACAACATCAAGCTTAGGTGCACTTAGGCCCTTTTTGACTGTGTTCGATCGCTTTGACTTCAGTAGCTCCTTCAAGTGTATTTTAAGCCCAAAATCAATTGAATTGTTTGCATCTTCATTTAAAACCTAAAAACACTAAAACAAAATAAGATGAAAAAGATAAAAATGGTAAGGAATTAATATATGCGAGTTAAAAGGGCTTGAATGTGTAACATTTGGCACTTATCACATCCTCAAACTTACATATTGCTAGTCTCTTAGCAATACAAAACTTGAAATAAAATGAAAAACAGAAAAACAACTACACTACTTCCTTCTTTCGTGGGATGTACGATTGCATTTAGCGTATGTAACAATCCTTTTAAACGCCTAGGCATCCCTAGAGGACGAGTGAAGTCTTGTGAGGGTTTAACATGAATGATACCCACAAAAATTGCCAGCATTATGTAATTAATAAGAATGAAGCATTATAGAAATAATAGTTCTCATTCATTTGCAAGTTTAAAATGATAAACTCTATATTCAAAATTCCAAGAGATTTAAAATCAAGTCACTCACAAATGATTGTCTAAGATACCACATGTTCCGATTGGTGTAAAGTGAACTAACACATAGTCATGAGGCTTCAAAATAATTTCAACATAAATGGTTTAGCATCTCAGAGTTCATTGAACTCTCTAACGGATGAAACAACCAAGACATAGATTTTCTCTTTTTCTATTTCTCTTTTTTATTTTATTATTATTTTAATTTTTTTAGTCAGGTTGTGCAATGGTTAGCTCCTTTAAGCTTTCTAATTGACCCATGTATTGAGTGTTAAGCCAATGACTCCCAAACCAAATGGATTTAGGGCATTAGGTGTAAAGACACCTGTAAGGACTTACTAACTCGAGTAAAAAAGCCTATGAAGCTAAACTAGCCATGCTATTAACCAAACCAAATTTCTCACCTTTCGACACAAACACTCACTCCTTAATGAGGCAAGAGGTCCGGTTACTCAATGAGAAACTCAAACTGATCAAAATTTTTTTTATTGTACCATGCCAATGATGGGAATAGGATTGCAAATCAGATATTTGCACAACGGAAAAATTAAATTCCAATGCCCAAGAACTCTTTATGAAGAACAATTGCTATTTAAACTTAAATCGCAAGAACGAAGAACACTTACTTGTATCAATGGCTACTTCTGGCTTTGGGTAAAATTCTTTTTGCTTCTCCAAGAAGATGTTCTTTCTTGTTCAAGAACATGAAGAACAAATTCTTCTTTTTTCAAGAACACGAAGAACAAGTTCTTCTTTCTTCAAGAACATGACAGATGATGAAACCTATAGATCTTCTCACCAATGACTAATAATAACCAAGAAAGTGTGGGCTCTTATTTGGATCTTCAAATCCTAAACTTTTGTTATTTGTGAGTTAACACAATAACTATTAATTCTCAAAGAGTTTCTGAAAATTAATTGTCAATAGAACTTGATGGGATGAGAATATGATTTGAGAACTCACGCTCTTCTCTATTTATAGGCTATGCAGGAAAGTAGAGTTTCAAACTTAAGCAATGTGGGACAAGGAGCAAAAAAGTACTCCAAGGAGCACAAGGAGTAGCATGGGTCAGAGAGAATATCTCCCTGGTCCATGCGCCCCCTAGCCTAGGGGGTTGGGCTTGGGATTTAATCCCGTGCCCTTCTCTGGTCTCCAATGCCTAGGGGCAGGGAATTTTCCCTGGCCATATGTGTTCCACTATGCTCATTGGGCCTTTAGGTTTTATCCCAAGCACAATTACACCATATCTTTCTAGCCCATATTTTAAATAAATAAAACATTCAGCTCAATAAATAAGAAAGTCTTATTATGGTTAAATTACATTAGTTTGGTGAGGGGCCTAAAGGAAAAAATATTATTGGCTTAAATATGTCTGTAACCATGTCTTCTTGACATTGATTACACAATAATATTTTAACCAAAATTAATTCCCTTAAATAATTATGACTACAATAAATATTTAATCAGTGAATATACCATATATTCATTTCAAACATTTAAATATTAGCACAAATATAAAATCCTTGAGATTGAGGACACAATTCCCAATAGCCAATGTTATTCATCCAACAAGTCATCCAACTTCATTCAAGACATTGAAAGCAAACATAATTGGTTTTAGATTTCATACCTCAGATTATATGCTAATGTGCTTGTGGTAACTTCAAATTGAAACAAATAACATCTCATTTTGACAAAATAAGTAACAAGACTCAAATTTCTTGGTAAGATGGTCATGTGTTCATAACTTTAAGCTTACCAATGAAATGCAAATCAAAATTAAAGTTCAACCCCATGGTTAAGAATAACATAATAAAACCAAAAATTGGATGGTGTTGTTCTTTCATACCCCCAAACTTGAATCACACATTGTCCTCAACGTGTAGATAAAACTGAAAAAACAATAGCTAGTGGATATTAATACCTAAGTGGGAAAATGTGGGCCATGTCATACCCCCCATACTTGAATGCAAAAACACATGTCCTGAAAATAAGCATGATACTCCAACCAAATAATAGTTAAATGCAACATACTATTGTCAAAACATAAGAAATAATCAACGAACAACAATGTCAAAAATATAACCTGGAAGGAGATCATGTACCCTAATACGAGGATCGTGTTCTACCTCTAATCACCAAAGAAACATTATGGAACTAAGCTGTTAGGTTTTCTACATTTGCCTAATTCAATGACTGTTCATGTAATGCTTGAGTTTAAAACATTAAGAGTTTGTTTAGGGGTGTTCCTAGTGCTTTTATGGTCTTCTGAGAAGTTCCCTGGTTTCCCGTCAGAAGTGCCATCAGACGAGGCCGGTAACGAGACTGAATAAAGAGCCCTCTATTTTCCCATTAGAAGCCCGTAATAACAGAACATGTAACGGGAGCAAAATATGTTCTCCCTATTTTATCGTTAGGAGGATTGTCAGAATGGACAAGTAACGGGAGCGTCAAGACGAGGATGTGGCAAGAGCAAAAACTAGACTCCCTGTTTTCTTGTGAGGAACTGCGTCAATATAAGGATATGATGAGAGCAAAATTTGTCTCCCTGGTTTCTCGTCAAGAACCCCGTCAAAGTGGGACAAATAACGGGGCCAAAGTTGGATTGTTTCCTTAAAATTCTTACATGTAAGAATTAAATTAATGAATGTGTCCTATTCTAATTTGTGTGATCAAAGGATTAATTGATTCTTGAATCTCTCTTTTATCTCTAGAGGAAAACTTGTTTACTTCACTTATTGTTGTTGGCTTTTTCAAAACAAAAAAAGGGAGGAGAAGAACAAACAGAGGAATTTTGGTTGATATCGTCTTAACGGAGGATATCACGCCATCTTTACCTTAGTTGTGGTTGTCCACACACATGCACTCTTGTGGATTGTACATCACCTTTTCTTAGGTGATTGAATTATGCTATGATTGCATTGTGTTGTGTCTTTGCATGCCCCTGATTTTGTTTATCCTTCATGCCTGTTGTATGCATATTTTCCCATTGATGAAGTTGTTGAAATTTGAATAAACTTAGGATTATTTTGTTTCAATTTTTTTGGGATCTTTGTCTTGTGGTCTTGGAATGAATTGGGTGCTTCGTAATTCAAATGGTCTCTTGTTTCGGATGTAGAGCTTGTTTTTGTTTTTCTTGACTCATATATTCGGTGCTCTTAATGTTTGTACCATCTTGATTTATACCATTCCAAGGATATTAGTCACGTCACTTGAGTTCCCTCCTTGTCTTTTATGACAAAATGAGGAGCATGTGGTTTGTTGGAACACTTGTTAGGGAGAGGTTACATATGTTAAGGGGTAGTTAAAATTAGAGCTAGGTTCTTTTTTTCATACCTTTCCTATCTCTTGTATTCTTTGATATATTTTATGAAATAGCTTTAACATCCATTCTTAAGAGATCACAGAGCACAAGCGAGCTAAGAGATGAACCCGAGGCACAGTTTGATGAACCAGTTTTGGAGGAAGAAGGTGATGGAGCAGAGGCAGTGGATACAAATTCAATTGAGAAACTTGTCTCTTTTGGGATCATTGCCATTGGTTTTGTAGAACGAGTAAGTGATCACTTCTTCAGTGACCTCTTCAAGGATGGTCAGAACCCTTTCATGGCTTTTGTTGCTGCCATAGCCACAACTCCTCCCTCCACGGAGATTGATCTAGTTGTTCCAGTTGCTCTAGCTGCTAAAGATGCTCTAGTTGCTCCCACTGATTCCCTATTGGTTGATGATCTTCCCCTTTGTCCTTTATGACAAAAAGAGGGAGAAATTTTGGGTTAAACTTGGCAAACAATATGGGGTTTTGGTGAGTTTAATATTTCTGATGAATCTGGTTGATGTTTTTATGATGTTTATGTCCTATTATTTTGAGATAATGTGGTGTTTATCTATGTTGATGAGAGAATGTCTTTTCTTGAATATGCCTTGTTAGTTATCCCTTTGACCATTATGACAAAAAAGGGGGAGAGTTGTTATGAAAGGTTTCAATGCTCTGTCATGAAATTCCTGTCTTGTTAATCATGATGGTATTGTGTTTTTGATTTCCTCTCTATTTTCTTGATTGTTTTGAATATGGTGTAGTAATGTCTTTTGTGTGACATATTTCAGAGTATGCTCTTGCTTCTTTGTTCTTGAACTTGGTCTGTTGGGTTGGTTTCTTAATGCTATAATGGTCATTGGTGAAGTGTTCCATGACCTAGCATTTTTTTTTGGTGAGTCTGCCTTGGCTTGTCCTTATGGTTTAATGGTTTTTATGACGTTGTGCCTTGTAAAAGTTTTAAACCTTTATTTTAGGGTTTTGTCATTGAATAGGTTTTAGATTGGCCTAATTCAATGACTGTTCATATAATGCTTGAGTTTAAAACTTTGAGAGTTTGTTTGGGGGTGTTCCTAGTGCTTTTAGGGTCATCTAAGAAGTTCCCTCGTTTCCCATCAAAAGTGCCGTCAGAACGAGGCTCGTAACGGGACTGAATAAAGAGCCCTCTATTTTCCCATCATAATGGAACATTTAACTAGAGCAAAATATGTTCTCCTTGTTTTCTCATTAGAAGGCTCGTCAGAACGGACAAGTAACGGAAGCTGAGATGGGCTTCCTATTTTCCTGTCAGGAACGACGTCAGGGAGGGGATGTGGCGAGAGCAAGAACTAGACTCCCTATTTTCCCATCAGGAACTGCGCCAAGACGAGGATGCGACGAGACCAAAATTTGTCTCCCTGGTTTCTTGTCAGGAGCCCCGTTTGGACGGGACATGTAACGGGACCGAAGATAGATTCCCTAGTTTCCCGTCAGCTGGTTCGTCAAGATGGAAAATGTGACGAAGTAGAGGTATTTTGTCTTCCCGTTAGAACGGGATGGCTGTCTCGTTAAGATGTGGGAATCTCAAATCTAGGAAATCTATTCTTCCCGTCATAAGGAGAAAATGTCTCGTTATGACGCGACGAAGGAATTGTTTCTCTATAAAAGGTTTTCAGTCACTATTCACTCTTCAGACTTTGGGATTTTATTTTGAGAGCTCTCTCTTCTCTGAAGTCTCCTTTTCACCACTAACACTAGGTCCTGGTGGTTTTAATTTTCAAGAGGGGAGATGATATAGCTTGAAGCTGTCCTTTCTCTTAGTTGGCATGTTAGCTTTTGGCATATGGCCTTGCTCGTTTGATGATGATGAAGCTGGAATCTTTGATGGGTGTGTGTTGAAGAAAGTCTACCGAAGCGTGGGTAAAGGAAGTTGCTTCCTGAAGATGGTCATGATGGAGACAGGCTGGAAGGTTTGTCGTTCTTACTAAGTTTAGAGGTACTCAAGGGTGTGTGGGTATTGTCTATTTTGAAACTGTGAATCTTCGTTTAGTGGTTTCCTAAGTTTGGCTACCCTAGAGTGGTTTGTACCTTAACGTGCTCAAGGGTTTTCCACTTCATAAACAAAATCTATCTTGTGGTTTTGTTTGTTTATTTTTCTGCTGTGCATGCTTTTGTGCTTGATCATATGGGTTAGTTGTTACTGTTGAATATTTTGGTTGTAAGAGGTAGAACACAATCCGTATAATCTTTCAACTGTGGTTATAAGAGGTAGAACACAATCCTTATAATCTTTCATAAGCCATTTGATAAACTAAAGCATGCACAGTGGAATTTAAAAAATCATCACAAACATAACACAAAGTTTGTTTACGAAGTGGAAAACCCTTTGAACCATTCAAAGGTAAAAACCACTCCAGGGTAGCAAAACCCGAAAAATCACTATATAAAGATTTAGAGTTACCGACTAGACGATACTCACAACCCTCGAGGACATCTCGACTTAATAAGAACAACAGGCTCCTAGCTTATCACCATCCTGACCATCTTTATGGAGTGCATCTCCTCGCCGACCCTTCGGTAGACTTCTTTCACCAAGTGACCAACAACAATCTTTGTATAGAAGAACAAAACGAACAACAAAACAATCAAGAGCAAAGGATAGCATGAAGCTTTATCACGTCCTCTCTTGAACAAACCACTCTCGAGACGCAGAGCTCGAAGAGAACATTTGAGACTTACACAACGAAACTTCTCTCAAAAAGTCTGCACTGAACAGTGACAGGAAAATCCTTTTATAGCGAATAATTTTTACTCTTCAAAGGACCCTTTATAGGGAAAATCCTTTTATAGAGAAGAGTGAGCAATAAGCGATGAATGTTGCACATTCGAGTCCCATAACTCGCATATGCTAATTCCTTAGCCTTGTTATTTGTTTTATTTTGTGTTTCTTGGTTTTAAATGAAAGATGAAAGCATTCCATTGAAAATTGGGATAAAAGCACATTTTGGGAGCATCTTGAAGGCCTGGGATCGAGCACACAGCATTTGGGCTCGAGCGCACCTACACTCGAGCACTCTATCACTTATGCTTGAGTGCACCAGCAATCGAGCGTATACCAGCCTAGGCTCGAGGGCACATGCGCTCGAGTGCACGTTCCTTGGGCTTGAGCGTACACGGCATCTAGAATACGACAACAATCCTTTTACAGCTTGGATTAGGTATGTAGTCTCCTACTTGGAGTAGGAGACTGACCTACTATTTTCCTAGAGTTTCTAGGGCTTCTAGGGTTTTCCTAATCCTTGTAAATAGGCCTCTAAAAATTGAAGAAGGACACTGCTACCTAGAGCAAAAATTTAGCAAATAGTTATTGGAGCTTAGCAGAGTCATGAGCGGCTAAAACCCTTCGTGGGGTATTGATGTAACCCTATCTAAGCACAATAGTTTGATTGTATCTTAATTTATAGATTTTTAGTTTATGAATGTTAGTTGTATAATTATGAGAATTGCTACAATTTGATTTTGTTCTTAACGTTTAAATGCAATTGTTCTTAAATTCTAAAATCAATATTAGTGAAATTCTTATCTTGTCTTAGCAAGTCTTTAATTTTCCGTGATTATGGGGATGATGATTATACATTGGTTTTAATTGACATATGATTAAGAGGGTTAGATAGACCATACCTAAGGAAGACGGATCGTACTACACCCTAGTTTAGTGTAATTTAGATGGTCCGTACCAACCGAAGAAGGGTTATGCTACTCCATTGATTATATGTATCATATTAAAAATTAGGTAATCCATACATAAGGAAGACGGGTCGTACCACGTCTTAGTGGTTAGGTGGACGGTCCATGACAACCAAAGATGGATTATACTTATTCTTTAATAAGTCAATACCCTACTCTCTGTCTCTCTCTCTTATATTTCAAATCTCTTTTATGTTTATGCACTTTAGTTACAAAACAATTCAACAAACTCCTTTCTTAAGTTACTTTAATCTTGAAGAACTTAATAAAAATTCCTTGCAGTCCTTGAGGTTCTACACCCTCAATATAGCCCCATCATACAAGGATTTGTACTATTGCGAGTGGTTTATTATTATTGATATATTTTGGTATACAAAACGACCACATTAATTTTTGGCACCGTTGCCGGGGATTGCTTAATGGTTGCGTTATTAAGTTTTAAGGATTAAATCTAGCTTAATTATTTTTTTGCTTTTCTTTATTTTTATTTTTCTAATCCTATTTTCAGTTTTTTTTTTTTTGGTTATTTTCAATTTTTTTACATTGGTCCGTAGCTATCCAGTTTTTTCCAGCAAGCTGCACTCGTGCCTTCCCCTGCGACCGTGCGATCGAGAGCGTCTATGCACTCTGCCAGAATCTAGCATGCTATACGTGAGCGTAGTGCCCTTGTGCCTCATCCTTATCGACAGTGCGATCGAGCGCACTCTACACTGCGATCAAGTGCACTAACGCCAGTCTACCAGATCCCAGCAGCTTCTGTATCCAACGTCCAACACACCTACAAGCCATTTGTGAGCTTTTATTTTCTGTCTTTATTTTTGTTTCTTTTTAGTATATGTTGGGTCGACGTTCATTGTCTTTACTTTACCTTTAATTGCTTGTGACCTTGACATTGAACACACTCTTAGACAACTTAGAGCCGAAAGGAATTCTAATTTGCTAGGAGAGCGTTCCACTGAGACCATGGGCAACGGTAACCTTGTGGCTATGAGAGATCACTATCTCCCTACCACATACACTTCCCCCACATGTCTGAGGCTGCCGAACATTACGGCAGCTCACTATGAGATTAAGCCTAGCACTATTCCAAGCTTACCATCCTTTCTAGGACTTAGCACTAGAAATCCTTACGACTTCCTCGGTGAATTCCTAGCTATATGTTCTACTGTTAAATTGACTGGATTCACTGAGGATGCCCTAAGGATTCATATCTGTCCTTTCACCCTCAAGGAAAGAGCCAAACATTGGTTTCATTCCTTAGCACCAAATTCCATCACTTCTTTGGCGGAATTGCAACAAGAATTTCTTAAGTACTTCCCTATAGGAAAGACCAATGACATTAGGAGAGCTATCACTACCATATCCCAATATGAGGGTAAACAATTTTATGAGACCTGGGAAAGACTTAAGGACCTTCTTAGATCATGCTCGCACCAAGGTGTCTCGAAATGGTAGTCGAACCAAAGATTGAACTGTCACTTTGTTCACTACCTCTTTTCCTTGAGTTATTGATTTAAATTCATGATTATCTTTATATACCTTGTGAGAATACATCTCACCTTGTACATGTATAACTTTTCAATGTACCTACTAAAAACACTCAGGCCTTAGGTTTAAAATAATTTTTCCCATTAAATCGAAAACAAGGGGAATATTCCTTATCACTTTGTTCTCTGACAAAGGATTTGGATTCCTTCTTGAAGTCAGTGTTCCCACAATGTTAGATGAGATTACCCAACGTACTGAGGTACTATTGACCAACGATAGGTCTCACTTTTAGATGCATCTAAGTAATCAACACTTCATATCTGAGTTCACAAACTTCTCAAGATTTAGTGTAAATGTTATGACGTAGTGCACATACATCAATTGTTATGACAGTATATATAATTGATGAGTCATGTGGTCCTATGTATGGCATAACCTTGTCAATACCCCAACATATTAACCTGAAGCCTCTCTGCTTCTCATGACCAAGATAAGTCATTTGACATTTAACATGTTCTAGTCTAGATAGAGTTCCTAGTTCCATGTGTGACTACGAACAACAAGTTTTATAAGTTGCAAGGACCTTTGAGTATAATCTTTTGTGATACCCACACCATCACTCAAGTACAATGCATCTTAGGGATCTCACATGCATATAATCGGACAATACATATGCCATGTAAGGATAAGTGTATATGTCTTTTGTTCTAATCAAAACACTATCCAATCAATTGGAGTTTTGGACACACTTCCTAACACATTTGATCATAAAGTTAATATGTATAGTAAGCCAATGACTGTTATTCCGCACGTATCGATATACTATATCATATGATGCAATTAATCTTTTCCGTATTTTACATGCATGCCGTTACAAATCACAGAATGTTCATTATCTTGCTTAAGCAACACATGTTTTCTCAAAGTATAGTTCATATGAGATCAAAAATATATTTCATGAGAGTTGTAAAGATGCATGCATGGTACATATAAAATAGTCGTGCAATGCGAAAAAAATTGTAGTGACCCAAATAATTAACTAGGCTAAGATAGCTTGGTTAGAGGGTTAATTGGACTTTTGGGTCACTAGGAATAGTTGGAGAGTCATTTTGGGAATTTTGGACTTTCTAACCAAACGTTCTACAATGGGGACCACCTGAACATTCACCTATAATAGTACATGAATGTTCGTGTAGGGAACAGCCCAAACGTTTGTTGACTTTTGGTTGATCACTGGATATTGCTCAAGCGTACGACTACAACCCTAAACCATTGTGTAAACAGTACATGAAAGTTTGACACAATAGTACCGAATGCTCGCTGCACTATAGGCCTACTCCTGCAGAGCTCACAACTTCTCCTACCCTATAAACACCCACTCCCACGCCCTTTACCAACCCATTCTGCCCACTGAGCCCTAGAGAAACCCTACTTGAGTGTTGTTGTAAGGTTGAAAGAGACCTTGGTGTTCTTAAAAGTCTTACTATGTGGAGGTAACTATCTCTCTCACTAGCATTTTTCATAGGTGGTTATAGTAGCCTGGAATTTTTGCATTATCTTAGTTTTTAGAAATCTAAAGGTTTATTAATCTTATTTTGAGCATTTCCTTCCCATTAGATGAATTCTTGTTGCGTTTGTGATGTTGTATAGGCTAGGATATGTTAGAAACCCTTTTTTAGCCTTGAGACCAGTTTAGGATTGCTGAGGAGATGGTTGGATCAAACGAAGTTCTAGCTAAACCTCTCTAGCTGAACGCTCGGCCTCGAGCCCGAACGTTCGCCCAAAAGCGTTTCTAGGGGTGAACGCCATTTTGCCCAATCGTTCAATAGTCTCTGTTTTCAAAGTTCTAGGTTTGTTTTAGCTTGAACTTAGGACTAATGATAGGCTTTCCACATATTTGGAGAACTTGGAACCGCTAGAGGGATTTTTAGAGGATTTATACGACCCTGGTGAGTACAAACTCACATGATACTAGCCATTATTTTTTCCACATTGCATGACTATTTTGTGTACCAAGCATGCATTTTTACAACTCTCATGAAATACATTTTGCTATGTTATGAACTCAAATTTTTTTTGTGAAAATGTGCTACTTAACAAGATAACGAACATGATGAGATTGTAAGAACATACATGTAAAATACGGACAAGGCTAATTGCATCGTATGACATGGTACAGCGGTACGTGCGGGATAATGGCCATGGGCTTACTATACATGTTAACTCTATGGTCAAACGTGTGTGTGTTAGTATGGACCTTGAATCCAATGGTTATTTAGTGACCGGCACAGCCTTAATTGGCGGGTCACTACAGGACGTACATCATTAGTAGCGTGGGCCACCTTAGTTTAGACTTGGACGAGCTGCTAGTGTTATAGATGGTAGTGTACAATGGTCGGGGCACCGACATTGTATCATAGATCCCTTGGGACAGTGCCCCTGCTAAGAAGGGGTAATATCTCGGGTAGACCGTACAGTTTAATTATCATTGATTCACATGCTTATAGCATGTACTATATCTATACTGCATTCATGAATAGTTTCATGAATAGCTGTCATACCAAAATGCTGCAAACTTTATCAAATGGAGTTCATCATTAAATGGCATAGTTATCATGTGCATTTTACCCACTAATTCTTTAGACTTACCCCTTGTATTTTTCCCCATCCATTATATATAAATTGTGTGGTTTAGCTAGCTTAGCAGAGGATGAATTCGGAGAGCCACCTGGTTGCGGTGAAAGACTTAATGCAGGTCATCTTTGAGGACTTAGATCTGGTATGGCTCAAGTCCATGTGGGGCAACGGAGGATCCATCTGGGCAAAGATGAAAGAGATTGTTATCATGCTAACTTTACTTAGGCTTAGGCATTGATGTTATCCTAAAACAATTACTTATGGTTTGTAATATTTGATGATCGGCCTTTGACCAGTATATTTGAGGATCTACCTATGTCATGATGCTTTATTATTACTCTGGTTATTATGGTTATGTTTTTAGTTATTGCTATCTTTGTCCTAAGGTTGAAAGTCTTCCGCTATAGTCTCTCTTTGGAGAGGTTATGGTACTTGAGTCTTGTTCTGTGAGGGACAAGGCTGGAAAGCAAACCATGGAGTCAATTACCTGTTAATTGATTTTCATGGGGTGTTACAAAAATAACAACAAGTATTCATGTGAATTTGTACTCACTTTTGTCGTAAGGCCCCTCCAAATATTTCTCTAGGTGTTCTCCACTCTCCTAATCTGTGAAAAGACCTGTCGCTAGTCATAAATCTGAGCTAAAATGGACCTAGACCTAAAATGTTCAAAATAGAATTTTTGCCTTGTGTTCGAACATTCGACCTCGACCTCAAATGTTCAGCTAGAGAGGTGAGAACATTTGCTTCTAGGCAAAAAACCCATTTCGAACCAAACAGCCTTCTAATCACTTCTAAGCAAGTCCTAAGGTTATAAGAGGATTCCGAACATACTCCAAGCCTAAAATAATACTTCCAGAAAGAGAAAATATGTCTAACAAGAATGAAACTCTAAGCCATGTTTTAAACCAAAATTAACACTTAAAACAATAAAATAAGACAAGATTTGCAACCAAACACTTAACCAGCATAACAACTAGATAAATAACAAGCTAAGTCAAGAAGGCTACCTCTCTAGAACAAGGATCTTCAAGAAACCTTCCTTCTTCCTCTCAAAACTCACAAAACACTCAAGCAGAGTTTCTCTAGGGCTTAAAGGGCAGAATGACGCTTAGAAGGGTGTGGGAGGGGGAATTCTTAATGTTGGAAAAAAGCTAAGGGCGCTATTACGAAAACTTGCAGGTCACCGAACGTTCGGTGGTCCAAGTTCGAACTTCAATGTACTGTTCAAACAGTGATTCAGGGGTTGCAGGGCATATGTTCAGTTATTACCCAGTGTGTCAAACTTTAGCCAACGAACGTTCGGTGGTCCCCCATGAACATTCAGTGTACTAGTACCCAACGGGTCTAGGGTTACAGAGCGAACATTCTATGGTCCCTCTTGCGAACGTTTAGTCAGTACCCAAAAGCCTCAAAATCTTCCCTCCAACGAACCCTAATGAATTGAGAAACCTTTGCTAACCCTCTAACTAAGTTAAACATAGCCTATTAATTACCTAGGGCACTACAATATGCCATAGGCTCAAATGATTTAATCAGTGAATAAAACATATATTCATTACAAACATTTGAATGTCAACATATATATAAAATTATTGGGATTTTGGGCACAATCCCCAACACTGTCCATGACACTAATAGCCTGACTGAGTTCGACCTCGAGTGGCCCACGCTATTAATGATGTACGTTCTGTAGTGACCCACCAATCAAACATGGCTACGGCAGTCACGAACAACTATTGGATTCAAGGCCTATATAAACACATGCACATTTTCACCATAGAATCAAGCTTGTATAGTAAGCCCATAGCTATTACACTTCACGTATTGGTGTTCTATGTCATATGATGCCTCTCATTAGTAGATTACTAAAGCATTTACCTAATTTCATGAAAAGTAAATATGTTCACAGCATAGACGTGCTTAGTCAACTAACATATTATACATTTTTATGGAAAGCAATCGTAAGTATTTACTTACAGCGTACACTAACTTAGATCCTCAAACATCTCGAGTTCCTGCTATAACGAAATATAGCCTAGTGTTACACATAGTACTAGATAATTAACCTATTGCAAACACATAGGGTCCTAACCGAGAAGCAAACTAGCTAGAAGGTCACCAAAACCCTAATTTACCCATTCGGGACACTATTCAAACGTTTGGGCTCATTATCAAACGTTCGGACACAAGGTCGAGCGTTTGGTCAAAGTGCAAAGAATGTTCATTCAGAATGCCATAATGCATGCAATGTTCTTATGTCCAAACCATCATGTAACAAATCTCACCCTATACTCCTAATGTTGTGCAAATATCTACCTAAATTAATAGGTGAATAAATGTATGTTTTAACTCGCAAGTGTACAAGATCAAAAGAATAGTATAGGGTGCAAGTACAAGATCATTCCTATAAGGATTGCCATAAATTATGATTAAAATTAGTTTCGTAATTAAAACAAGACAAAGATTGATTTTTGAATTACTAAAGATAAAGGTAGGGCTTTGATATCCATCACTAATCATGCTCAAATAATATAACAATATGCCAATGCTCTAATCATATTATGAATACTTAAAGTTTCCCAACCTATGGGCATGGGTGTCTACTCCTTAAGCTATTGATCTCCATAAGCAATGAATTAGGCATGGGTGTCTACTACAATTCTTTTCTTCCTTAAAGGATTTAGCATGGGTGTCTACTGAGTTGTTATTTAAGAAAGCGTAAATTTGTAAAAATCGACAAACATATGGAACCTAGGGCATGGGTGTCTACTCCCGGTTTTCCATGTTGATTAACCCAAGAAACTGTGAGGAGATTCTTTTGTTACTCTATTAAGCCCAGGACTTGATCATCTAAATTGACTTAAATAACTAATCAATACCATATGCATATGTTGGGCAAACACATTCATATAAGGAATTCGATAAAACAGGAATTAATCAAGTTAAGCATCACAATATGATTATCACAAAGGCGCCGATATTGATATATTAAAGAGACATAATTAGGGCTTTAATCTAGCCCTACTAAAGTATTTAGTTACACATGAATTTGATGCTAATCATATTCGTAATCAAATAATATAAAAAGGAAAAGAATAAACTCGAAACCCGCTTCCTTGAAGAGCCTCCAATTCTTCTCCTTGAAATTGTGTGTCTAAATTGTGAGGCTTAGAGGTCTATTTATAGACTTTAGGAGGACTCTAAAAACTCTAGAAACCCTAGGAAATTCGGAGGTCTAGGTCCTATTACAACTAGGACTTGGAAAACCTAGTTTGGGAAGGAAAAGGAGTCTTGTCGCATGTCTGAATTTTCTCCAGAGCCCGAGTTAGCTAGATCGTATGGGTGGTTCGGTCAATCGTACTCCTACGATCGATCTCTGGTGTTGGGAGCTCGAGCCTAGGCAATGTGCGCCAGAGCGCACTAGCTGCATGGCTCGAGTCTGAACTTCCTCACTTCCAGAATTTCCCAAAATTGCCCCTTAAGCTTAAATTTTCCGGAATGCTTCATTTTCCTCAAAAACCTATAAAAAGACATAAAATACAAAAAGGAAGTAAAATTCCACAAACTAACAAAAGTAAGGGATTAACAAATATAAATTAAGAGACTAAAATATGAATATTTTAGCACTTAACAATAGGTACAACAAGACATAATAAACATGAAATCTTAGGAGGAAAACAAGTGTTCTGATACGTACTAGAATATTCATATTTTCAGCCCTTAACTTGCATGTTTTAATCCTTTAGTTTTGGTTAATTAGGCCATTTTACTTCCTTTTTGTATTTTCTTTGTTTTATAGGCTTTTGGAAGAAAATAAAGCGTTTCTGGAAAAATTCCAAGCTTAAAGGGCAAATTGGGAAGATCTAGAAGATATGGTTAAGCTTAACCAATCATGGTTAAAGTTTAATCAAATAAAGGAAAGGATTAATTCGGAATTTCTCAATTTGAAGTCAAATCGGATTGGATGCAAAATTGGATTCTGAATACGTCTCGGTATTTTGGCCATAACTTTCAGCTCAGATATCCGATTGAGGTGATTCAAGCGGCATTGGAAAGAGAACTCAAACTTATACAATTCATTGTGAAATAGTATTTTCCCAATTCGGAGCGCCGCAAGGCCAAAATCACGCCGTAAGATAGGACCGCAATTCTGGGCGAATCCTATTCCGATTTGGGCTTAGGTTTTCTTTAACCTAATTGGGCTTGGACTTAAATCTCCGAAATTCCTAGGATTACTAGGGCTTCTAGGACTCTCCTAAGCCCTATAAATAGACCTCTAAGCCTCACAATTGACGGGATCAGACGAAGACGCGCCGGGGGCGCCGTTCTTGGTCGCTTTCCGTGTTTTCTGGGTTTTTGTAGCTTGGAACTCGAATTCTTTTGTAAGTTTTTAATTTTAATGAAGTAATTTAGTTTCTTTATGATTTCTTTTGTCATGAGAGGCTAATTCTTCAACTAAGGTTGAAGATGAAGCCTCACCATTGATTAGTTTTATATTTTTATGTTTCGTTCGTACAAATCCGTCGTTTAATGTAATGTATGTTCGTTTCAGTTCAATTGTGTGACAAAATTGTGATTGATTGTTGTTTATAAATCGTGAAAATGTTGGATATTCGTTGTGTTTCATCCAACGGATACATCGAATGATTTGATTGAGACTTATATCCATTGTGATTTACGGATACAATGGATGATTTGATCTCAATTGGATATTCGTTGTGATTTGTAATAGAGATGGATTCATCGAATGATTCAATTGGTTTATAAAAAAACAATAGAACATATATAGGGTTTAATTGTTTGTCGGATGCATGAATGAAAACATAAGAATGTATGCTTTGATTTGGTGAGGTGAATTCTAAAACCTTAGTCGTTTATCTTTTGATTATTTTTATTTTATTTAGTTTATGTTAGTTTATTTTCAAAATCAAAATCATTCGGAACTAGGTTAAGATATAATTGATTTAGATAGAAATTAAATTTCACAAACACAATTCCCTGTGGATCGAGCTCGCACATGCACACACACTATATTGCACACGACTCGTGCGCTTGCGAGTACAATTAAATTTGTACATCAAATTTTGGCGCCATTGCTGGGGATTTGTTTGTTTGTGAAAATTGATTTTTGTTTAAATTGATTTTATTTTTCTACTAGTTATTTTCTTTTTACAGTTTGTTGCCTTTTATTCATTTATTTATTTTTTATTTGTTTCTGTTTATAGTTACTAATAAAAATAAAAAAAAAATAAAAAAATAAAAAAGATAAAAAGTTGTTTGTTTTTGTTGTTTCTGTTGCAGCTCTGCCGAAGGAACTAGTCCCTGCCAAAGCGCTCGATCACACATCACTTGCGTTCGAGTGCACCTTCGCAGAGTACACCAAAATGGGCCAGCACCTTGAATTTTGCCAAACTTATGTTTGGTCCGTTTTGTGAGTTTTTGTTTTGATTTTTTGTTTTTAATTTTTGGTATTTTTGTTTATTTTATTTAAAAAAAAAATCCAAAAAAAATTTAGGTTAATGTTTCATGTGGAAGTGTGCTTTGTTTAAAGAGTGAGGATAAGAATGAATTTTCCTTTAGGTAATTTTAATGCTACCCTTAGTTGTAGGACACCCGCTTTTTCCAACCATCCTCATCATTTTCACCCACATGGACCATGTTCATACTGCTCTAACCCTTATCATAGTTCAGGTAATTGTCCATCTTGGGGACAATTTTCCAATTTTTCACATGAGCAAATGAACACCAATTTCTCCAGTTTGGGGTCTGAATCAAATTTCAATTGCTACACCCTCGATTGGAGCAACCATTCTAATTTCTCGTGGCAAGCTAATGCTACGGGAAATTATGCTCCCCAATTTGATGAACTGCACCATCCTGAATATCCGCAGTTCGACAACCAATCCTCTACCCCTTCACCCTGCAATTATCCTCCACAAGATTTATCATTGGAAAACACCCTCAAAGAGTTCATACAGTCTAATGGCCAAACCTTGCAAGAGCTTAAAAATGCCACCATGGTCAACTCCCAAGCCATAAATGAAGTGAAGAATGCAGCCATGGCCAACACTCAAGCAATTGAAAAGTTGGAAGGACAGCTTGGTTATTTAGTTGCTGAACTCACTAGAATAGAGGAAGAAGAGCTTCAAAGTCAGTTGATGGCTGAAAGGCACTACATGATTGATGAGGATGATTCTAGCAATCCTTATCATGAGCATGTCAAAGCCACCACCCCAATTAGGAGAGAGAAAATTGTTGAGGAGACTGTTGATGAGACAAGTCTAGAGGACCCATTGGGAAAGTGCTTTGCTCAATTTGGATGTGACCTAGACCTTGACAAGTTACTTGAGCAAGCTGATGCCTTATTGGACTCCACTCCTAAGATGCGAATTGAAAATGGGGAAACCACTAAGATATCATTCCCTAACTCACCCTCATTAGCAGCTGAGCCTTTCATTGTGGGTAACCATGAGGAGAAAGAAAAAGAGGAGCAGGTTGATCACATTGAGCCCCTATCAACTCCAAATCTGTCCAGTGACAAGGAAGTGAGTACTGAAGCTCACTCCTTCATCAAAATCCCTCTTGAGACAATTCATGAACCCCAACCTTCAATTCTTCAATGTCTCAAAGAGCCGTCTCATGCTGAAATTCTCAAGGATCTATGCACACAAGGTCACAAATCTCGGAACCATGTTCATAAGAAGATCCTTCGAAGCAGGCAACTAGGCTACCTAAGACGGCAAAACATCCTTCCAGAGGGATATCAAATTCTTAAGAAGAAAGGGTGGAAGGGATTGGTTGGACACCCAAATGATCGAGGAAAGTGTGGTATTCTTTCTTTCTTTCTTTTTATTTTCCGCACTTTATTTTGATTTCTTTTCCTTTTTGTCATTTCATTTTGTGTCATTTTCTTTTTATTTCTATTAGCAATTAATCTTTTGATATTTGTTTCTGTGAGAAAATATTGCTGCTAGATTTTGACAGGTGTTTTGGTGTTCAAGTTTGGGGGGCGCCTTGGCCTTTGCATACTCGAGTTTCCGCATCGCACGGTATTGTGTCTCTTGCCACATTGGAGACAATGTGTCATTTAAGTTTGGGGTGTGGACAAACACATTGTCTTTTTGTTTGTTTGTGTTTTTTTGTTTGTTTTTATCTGTTTGTTTTGTTTAAAAAAAAAAAAAAAAAATTGTGCTATGTTGTTGATTGGTCATGAATTACATCATAATTGTGGTTTGCATGTCATTAGTGTGTTTAACTTTTTGAACACTACATGTCATTAGAAATCCAAGTCCTTTGACTCATTCGGTGGATTAGAGAGACTTCACATGTCTGAGTTGATTATCACAAGCACACTAGCATAAAGTTTGTGAGGTATGAGATTTGGATTGATTAGGGTGTGCCTTGTGATTTGTAGGATGAAGTGTTGATGAAACCTTGGCTTGAAGATAAAAAATTAAAAAAAAAAAAAAATTGTCATCATCAGTTTGAGCTTTTCATTGAGTAACCGGATCTCATGCCTCACTAAGCATTGAGTGTTCGCGTAAAAAGATGAGAAATTCAACTTGGTTGACTGTATGGCTAGTTTGGCTTCGTAACTTTTTTGACTTGGGTAATTAAGCCTTAGGGATGTTTTACATCTAGTGCCCTAAAACCATCTGGTTTGGGAGTCACTGGCCCAATACTCGTTACATAGGTCAATAAGAAAGCTTAAGGGAGCCGAACATTGCACTGCCTACACAAAAAAAATGAAAATAAAAAATATATATATAAAAAAAAAAAAAAAGGCATGTCTTGATCTAAGCCTTTGGTGTTTTCATTTGTGTAAATTCCTATGAATTTTGAGGTACACCAAACTTTGAGAAAAATTGAAGCCTCTTAACTTTGTGTTAGTCTCACTTTGCACATTTGGAGCTTGTGTTGTCTCAAATTTCCACCTTTGAGTTGAATGATTTGTGGTTGGCTTGATGATTTGATTGTGGTGTTTACTTTGTTAAACCTGCTCATGATATAAGAACCATATGTTTGTTTGAAAATTGTGTTTGTCAATGACGTAGTGCTAAAAATGTTTGTGGGTATCATTTCTAGTAAACCCTCACGAGACTTCACTCGTCCTCTAGGGATGCCTAGGAGTTTAAAAGGCTTGTTGCATACGCTAAATGCAATCGTACATCCCACGAAAGATGGATTTATCTTTTGTTTTCTGTTTTTCCATTCTTGTTTTTAGTTTTGTATTGGTAAGGGACTAGCAATATGTAAGTTTGGGGGTGTGATAAGTACTAGAATAGTCATATTTTCAGCCCTTAACTTGCATGTTTTAATCCTTTAGTTTTGGTTAATTAGGCCATTTTACTTCATTTTTGTATTTTTTTTGTTTTATAGGCTTTTGGAAGAAAATAAAGCGTTTCTGGAAAAATTCCAAGCTTAAAGGGCAAATTGGGAAGATCTAGAAGATATGGTTAAGCTTAACCAATCATGGTTAAAGTTTAATCAAATAAAGGAAATGATTAATTCGGAATTTCTCAATTTGAAGTCAAATCGGATTGGATGCAAAATTGGATTCTGAATACGTCTCGGTATTTTGGCCATAACTTTCAGCTCAGATATCCGATTGATGTGATTCAAGTGGCATTGGAAAGATAACTCAAACTTATACAATTCATTGTAAAATAGCATTTTCCCAATTCGGAGCGCCGCAAGGCCAAAATCACGCCACAAGATAGGACCGCAATTTTGGGCGAATCCTATTCCGATTTGGGCTTAGGTTTTCTTTAACCTAATTGGGCTTGGACTTAAATCTCCGAAATTCCTAGGATTACTAGGGCTTCTAGGACTCTCCTAAGCCCTATAAATAGACCTCTAAGCCTCACAATTGAGGGGGATCAGACGAAGACGCGCCGGGGGCGCCGTTCTTGGTCGCTTTCCGTGTTTTCTGGGTTTTTGTAGCTTGGAACTCGAATTCTTTTGTAAGTTTTTAATTTTAATGAAGTAATTTAGTTTCTTTATGATTTCTTTTGTCATGAGAGGCTAATTCTTCAACTAAGGTTGAAGATGAAGCCTCACCATTGATTAGTTTTATATTTTTATGTTTCGTTCGTACAAATCCGTCGTTTAATGTAATGTATGTTCATTTCAGTTCAATTGTGTGACAAAATTGTGATTGATTGTTGTTTATAAATCGTGAAAATGTTGGATATTCGTTGTGTTTCATCGAACGGATACATCGAATGATTTGATTGAGACTTATATCCATTGTGATTTACGGATACAATGGATGATTTGATCTCAATTGGATATTCGTTGTGATTTGTAATAGAGATGGATTCATCGAATGATTCAATTGGTTTATAAAAAAACAATAGAACATATATATAGGGTTTAATTGTTTGTCGGATGCATGAATGAAAACATAAGAATGTATGCTTTGATTTGGTGAGGTGAATTCTAAAACCTTAGTCGTTTATCTTTTGATTATTTTTATTTTATTTAGTTTATGTTAGTTTATTTTCAAAATCAAAATCATTCGGAACTAGGTTAAGATATAATTGATTTACATAGAAATTAAATTTCACAAACACAATTCCCTGTGGATCGACCTCGCACTTGCACACACACTATATTGCACACGACTCGTGTGCTTGCGAGTACAATTAAATTTGTACATCATGTTCTAAAATATTTGAAAAACTTTATTGGTTTTTAAGGAGAATAATATCACAAACTTATCATGACACTCTAAAACTTTGTAAGAAGTATGAAAATCATATGAACAACATGAAAGCCAAGTTAGGATAGAGGGGTTACCTTGATGATGGCGAGGCTACCTCAAAATCTTCTTCCTTCTCTAGAATCTCTCTCTCTCTCTCTCTCTCTCTCTCTCGTGGTTTAGGGTTAATGGGGTGTGGGAGTCACGAATTAAGGCTGAAGGGCAGAGGATGGGGGTATTTATAGGGGGAGTGGTGTGCAGCTTGCTAAAAAAGTGGATAATGGGTTAAAACTATTTTTTAGACTATCATCGAACATTCAGTGTACTATTACCTAGCGGTTATTGGGTCATAGGTCGAAAGTTCGATGTGTCCAGCTTTGAACATTCGTGTTAGGGGTTAAGGTCGAATGTTCGGTGGTCCCCCATCAAATGCTGCCAAACAGTCGTTTTTTGTTTTTTTGTTTTATGTTTTTCTTTTTTCTTTTTTTCAAATAGTTGTATTTCTTTTTTCAGGTTTTGAAATCTTGGGGCATCACAATGAGCATCGATTCCTACTATGAGTTTGCAGACATGCATGGACGTGGCCTGCTCAACCCCACATCTTTTGAAGAATTGATGGACAGTTCTACGCCCCAATGCTTAGGAGAGGCCAAATCTACATGTAAGTAAGCTTTGACTTATATGTTTGTTTAAATCTTGCCTTGTTTTTCTTGAAGGCTCAAAGTCTTGGAGATTTTTATTATTATTATTATTATTATTGCTGGGTAAATTAAAATGTTTGAACTTTATGGAATCGATCCCAATAAGTGGGTTCCTTTTGCAGTTGGAGCAAGAATGAAGCTGCATGGCACACATAAGATCCACTAGCCCACGAACACAAGTGATCATAGGGATATAGCTCATAGAGATTTTGACAAAGCTTCCATTTAAGGGAGAGTGTAACATCGTAAGAGAGAAATTTGTTGAGTATACCCATGGTTATAGAACTGTTAAGTCCCAAAGTAAAAAAATGTCACGGGTGTGAGTGAGTAATGATATAACATCACTGGCCCAACCTCTAGGTTAATTAAACTTTTAGGTTGATTAGTGTCCCAATATATTATGTTACAAACTCCCTAAAAGACTCCTCAAAGTATTAATTCTCCAACCATTTAACTTTGAATGCCGGAACCCATGGGTAAGAATGATGTATTAGGTAAGTTGATCGGTTCTAACTAAGACTACCTCATGGTTCTTGAATCTTGGTGCTTGAGCTACTCATGTAGATGAGTTGATTATTCCATCATCAGCTGTCACTAGTATTACTACCACAAGCAAGCAAACCAAACCAACTCATTAATTAGCACAACCACCACTAGCGCACACACACACGCACGCGCGCGCACACACACACAGATATATATATCTCAACTTACATATAAATTGTCGATATTTGAAACAAATTCCGTGCCCCAATCACCTTTGCCTACGGCATTCCCATTGACAGCCATCACCTTGCAATTCCAACAGTGCAATATTGCTCTCCATGCCAATGTCTTTCTTTTGTATATTTTTTTGGTAAGAGAGATCTCTACACCATTGCATCACTTAGACCATCTCAATTTCAAATTAAGTTCAAGTATGGCTCAAAAAAATGGGAAAACATAATTACCCGAAGGAGTAGAATTCTAATAAGTTACAAATGCATCTTTCAAATAGTTACAATTGATTTTTTTTTTTTTTTTTTTTTTTTTTTTTGTGGGGTTGGGGATATTTTACTAAATTCTTACCTGTCTTGGCTACTTTTCAATGATTACAATCGACCTTTTGATTTTCGAGAATTACCCATATAGTATCTAAAAATATCCTAATGTGGGTGACATCTTGGTTACAATTCATATTCCACCTCGCCCTAGTTGGAATATGAATGACTGCTTAACTTATCCTAAGATTATTTAGGATTTTGTACTGATAAAATTGAATTATAATTTCCTCCAGTCCACACCCAATCAAATTCTGAATTCCTTTATTAAAAGACTTGCACTACAACTATATATATATATATATATAGCTTCTTACCTCATTAATTAATATCATATATATATATTGTTTATTTAATTAATAATTTACGTCCCCACTAGTGTTCAACTTCCCTTTTACTCATATATATGAGGAGGAAAGGAAATATATATAGACATATTACCATCTCTCTCTCTCTCTCTCTCTGTCTTTCTCTGGGGGTGTGTGTGTGTTGAATGCTGATTTAGCCCCGCAGTTGTTGCTCATGCCGCCGCTTAACCCTCCATTGAACAACACAGAATCATAAATAAAACCAAATACTCATTCTCACAAGTGGATAACTCCCTTGTAATCCCACTCCAAAATTCAAGGACCCTAATCTTCCCTTTAGATCGATAAGCGACTAAATTACCCCTCATCCATATATCCCATATATATGGTTTCCCTTCACTTTCACTCCTTTTCTTTCAACTGAACCGGCTCTTGAAGCTCAGGGCCTCAAGCCAGCCGAGCCATTTTCTTGCACTGTTAATGGCGCTCCCGCAGTGCTTGATGAGAGAGATACAAGGCAAGCAAGCCCATGATCCTTCTTTCATGGAGAAGGGTATTATTAAGACACGATGCGAGTACGTCGACGGCCCGGTGATCGTCGGCGCCGGCCCTTCGGGGCTGGCTGCGGCGGCTTGTCTGAAACAAAAGGGTGTCCCCAGCGTTGTTCTTGAGAGATCCGGCTGCATAGCTTCGTTGTGGCAGCTGAAGACGTATGATCGCCTTCGCCTTCATTTACCGAAGCAATTTTGCGAGCTTCCTTTCATGGATTTCCCAACTGATTTCCCAACTTACCCCACTAAGGAACAATTTATTAAGTACTTAGAGGAATATGCAAAGAATTTTGATATTAGGCCACGCTTCAATGAGAGTGTGGCACATGCGGAGTACGATTGTACGCTTCGTTTATGGCGGCTGAAGACCGTCGGAGCAAAGGGCGAGGAGACGGAGTATGTCTGCCGTTGGTTGGTGGCTGCCACCGGAGAAAATGCGGAGCCGGTGATGCCCACCATGGAAGGAATCGACGATTTTGGTGGGTGTATTAAGCATACGAGTTTGTACAAGAGCGGCGAGGAGTTTCAGCTCAAAAATGTTTTGGTTGTTGGCTGTGGGAATTCTGGCATGGAGGTTTGTTTGGATCTCTGCAACCACAAGGCTAAACCTTCTATTGTCGTCAGAGATACGGTGAGTTTTCTTAATTAGCTCTCTCTCTCTCTCATATGAGTGTGCACGCACTAATTTTTTCCTTAATAAGGATAAAAACTTTTTTCTTTTCTTGGGATTCTCAATGGTAAATTAAATTAATTGATAAATAAAATGCGGAATTGAGAATTGGGTGATTGATGATGAAGGTGCACGTCCTTCCACGAGAGATGCTGGGAAAATCAACTTTCGGGCTGTCCATGTGGCTGCTCAAGTGGCTGCCCATACGCCTTGTCGACCGGCTCCTACTACTTGTGTCGTGGCTGATGCTCGGAGACACTGCTCGATTCGGATTGGACAGGCCGCGGTTGGGACCCCTTCAACTCAAAAACCTGTCCGGAAAGACCCCAGTCTTGGATGTTGGTACCCTCGCCAAGATCAAAAGTGGAGACATTAAGGTACTTACTTTTTATCAAATCAATATTTTTTTTTTCTTCATAGATTTTACTCTGATTTCTCAAATTATTGCACTTCTATTTGCTTTTTCTTCATGGCGTGCTGCTTTTTCTATTTTGCAATGAGTGACCAACACCTTTTTCCATTTTTTTATTAATCCCACTTTGATAATAATTAATTTCTTTTCAAAATTCGCTTTTTTATTTTTTTGTTTACTGTTGTTGGTGTAGGTATTTCCGGGTATTAAACGCCTGAAACGCCATACAGTAGAATTTGTTGATGGACAAATAAAGAAGTTTGACGCCATTATTTTAGCAACCGGATACAGAAGTAATGTACCCTCTTGGCTTAAGGTAATTAACCTACCTAGCTAGCTAGCTTCATCTTGCTGATTAATTTCTTAAGTAAATTTCTTTATTGGTATATGTGCCTAAATTGTGGGGTTAAATTGCCAGGAGGAAGAAATGTTTTCAAGGAAAGATGGGTTGCCTAGAAGGGCATTTCCAAATGGGTGGAAAGGGGAGTGTGGGCTATACTCAGTGGGGTTTACAAAACGAGGGATACTTGGTGCATCAATGGATGCCAAAAGGATAGCTGAGGACATTGAACGGTGTTGGAAAGTGGAGGCAAATCGAAACACCTCACTTTTGCCTTACTCCTTGTCTTGATGATTTTTTGTCGAGTTAGAGATATAGAAAAAATCGATTGATGAGAAAGTGAAAGATACATGATGATTGGAAATTTGGAGGGGTATATGATGCCACCTTTTTGCCTAACTAGCCTCACACTCACTCATCATCACGATTTTGCCGAGTTAGAGAAGTAGAAATTGATTAAAGAAAGTCAAAAAAAAAAAAAAAAAAAAAAAATCATTTTGCATTTCTTCAATCAATTTCTATATCTCTAACTCGGCAAAATCATGATCATGGCTGAGGCAAATTTGGGGAGCTCCAAGGCCATCATCATCATTGGATATATGCATGGCCGGTTTTGATGCTTAATTTGGGTACAAAGAAGATGAAGAGAGAATTATCTTTTACAAGTGATGATGATCACACAAGCGAAGGCCTCGGGAAGGAGGATTCTTAGAGGGAAGAAAAAGGATGCATGCCTAATTTGTTGGGGGACCTCAGCTACATAATCTGTACATGATCTTGTACATTACCGCCCGTTTATTCCTGATTAATTAGGTATATGACTTTACTAGAGAACACAAGAGAGATCGAAGGAGGCGGCTCGGGGGAAATTAAAGTTATAGATGAGAGCGATATTTGGTAATTGTTTGGTGAGTTATATATATAATTATGTTTTTAACCTTTAACATTTTCCCATGAGGATTGGATGAGATTAATTTTTGAAGTACACTTTGATGTTAATTAGTTTCCATATGGTTATTAGTCATTTCTCCCTTGAGTTTTTGGAGTGTATTTGTTTCGAGATATCATCATAAAGGGAAAAATGACTTCTAATTGAATTCCTTTCTTGTTTTATTTGAAAATAATATATAAATATATCTTTAATTTCCCTACAAAATGTACGAATTTAATTTCTTCTGGCATGCATTTTCGCTATCGAAATGATTTCATTCCAAGTAGGAGCTAGGACCACTAGCTTTGCAGCAGAAGAGAATCCTATTTATTGCATCCAATTACCATATTAATGGATTTGCAGCACTACTTTACAAAGTGGGTTGCCTACTTTCTTCTATATTCTTCTTCCCAAAAAACAGGTGCTTAATTGGCAGCTAGTTATCATTGAGTAAAGGCATTAATCTTGATTTCAAACCTTGCAAAATTCAATTTGTTCTTAATCAGTGTCGTCAACTACTGTGCAACTGACTGATGTGGAGTGCTCATAACTATCAGATCAACAGTTACTAAAAAAACCATAATTCTAATAGTTTATGCTTTTACAGGCACTTCACATCAACCAGTTGTACAAAAATTGTATAAGAGTTAAATCAGTTAACAAAGCAAGAGCAAGCACTCAATGTGATGATTTCAATCCTTGTCCCACTTTTTCAAAGGAGCACTGCCATATATAGTACCCACTTGTGCACAGCTGTGAGCTGTTTTGAGCCAAAAATGCTCTCATATATCTTTCAATTTGAGCAAAGCTGAAGTAGCAAGCAGCTGTAATATTGCTGGAATCTTCATAATAATCCTAAAAGAGAAAGAAAGAAACTCCACATGGCCTCAACATTTTTCTACTCATCAATTCATGCACTCTCAAACCTGACACTGTTAATTAGCTACAAACATGCAACAAACTATAGTGTTCAAATTAATAACGTTAGATAAACAATTGGATAATTAAGACTGTTAAGTTTAACTGTCACTTGACAACGTGCTAGCTGATTAATTATATCTTGTATAAGATTGAAAATTTTGAAAATCTCAGCTGCCAATCCTATAAAGGAGACTAAGTGGCACGTATTCCAGGTATATCTGAGAGTCGTTAGATTAACTGTAACCAACTTTATCTTGTTTTATTTGTTGATAACTTGGCCAATCTTTATCCCGTGGTTTTCTCACGATGATCTACTCGGTCCCTAATCTCTTCATTATGATATCCCCAACCAATTGGAGGAACACTAAAATCAAGAAACGTGATTCAATTAATATATTATCCATTCATCCATTCAATTAATATATTATCCATTTATCCAATAGGGTGTCACTTCGTGTTGCTCTAGTTGGTTAATTTCGTATTGGATTTAAAGAAAAATACTAGAGGTATCAAATCTTTTAATTACCAAAAAATGAGTATTAAAATAATGTATAGTTTATTCATTAGAAATTATCAAAACAATAATAAAGAAAAATCTATAGGTATTAATGAATAAGATCCACATGATCTTGGTATAAGATTTGATATCCATAACATTTCTCTAAGACTATATATTAACCCTAACTCGATCAATTTAATTAAAACCTGACCTATTTAATTAAACGGATCAGACTTTTTTACCCCAATTTGTTAATTTTGTGTTGAGTTTGTATTAGATTCACAGGTCGTGTCGAGTTGTGCATGAGTATAAGACTATATATATATACATATATATGTCAACCAACCCTAACTCGACTCATTTGCTCAAACAGATTAGACCAAGCTTCAACCCTAACGAAATAACTTTATGTCAGAGTTCGTATCAATTTCGCGAATCGTGTTAAAAAAAAAAAGTACAAAAGCCCCTAACAGTAGTCCCCCACTCGCCCATCAACTCCTCATATCTTTTCTATTATAGTGTGCCACAAAAGGCATTCACAGACGTTGTTTCAGCAGTCTAATCAGGCGGTAAACATATATTTGTTTGGTAAGGAGGACCAGTTGAGGGACAGGGAAAAAGAAAAAGGAAAAAAGGAAAAGAAAAAGGGCATAAATGTTTGCATGCATGCCTGTGCATGTGAATGATACATGCACTATTGATGAATAATATTTTAGGGTTACTTAGGGTTTTTCAAAATTGTAGGCAGTGGCCTGGTGGGGCTTCTTCCGACCGCAGGCATATAGAATCTTTGGCTTGAAACAAGGACACTACAGTCCTATAATTTGTGTCTCTGAGGGAGAGAGATAGAGAGAGCTTAGTTTGCTTCTTCTGTAATTAATCCCCTATTTAAGGCAAAACAGCAATATTGGAGGTTACAAAGAGAGAAAGAAAGGAGTTTTGTGGTTCATATTCCTTCCCCAAGTGCCCATATATATCTTCAATGGATTTCTTCTATTTTCATCCAAAAAAGCAGCTCTTCATATATACTTAGAAGCTTTTAAGATTTGGAACTGGACACTGTGGGGTACCCTAAACCCCTTACAACCTCATATCTAAGATGGCCCTTTCACCCCCCATTTATTCAACTCCGGCCCGCCTATGCCTGCCCATTTGGCTTAGGTGCTCTAAAAAAAGTACAGCTTTCTCAATAGTCCAGATTTAATTTTAAATTTTTTTGTAAGAAAGAGAGAGTGAAATTAAATTTAGACCATAAAAAAAATTACATATTAAAGTATTTGATAATGATTATCTTTGTATAAGTTTAAGCTTTTGGAACAAGTAGTGATTTAACATAGTATTAAATCCAGATATCTTGAGTTCGAATCCTGACTCCCATTTATCTTCCATTTAAATTAAAATGCCATGTATTGAATCCCACCTATTAAAAAGAACATACGTGAGAGGAGAAATATCACCTATTATAAAAGAGTTTAAGCTTATACAACGTGAATGAGAGTACTAAAATATATGACCTAAGCCAATTCATTCCACTACAATTCATATTAAATTAGGAGTACGGGAGCTTTTTCACCAGTTATGGACGGACATATTAATTTGTCTAAAAATTATAATAAAAGTTGTAGCATCAAGCATTTTTCATATTCTCTTTGCAGTGATATTAAAAAAAATAAATAAATAAATAAATCTAGTCTTCCACTTGTTTAGTATTTTTTTTTCATTGTTTCTTCAAGTATTCAAGCTTTTACTACAAAGTCATTTAGAAACATTATAGACTGACACATTAATTTGTCTAAAAAGTTATAATAAAAATTGTAACATCAACCATTTTTCATATTTTTCATTTGTAGTGATATAAAAAGTAAATTTAAAAAAAAATAAATAAATAAAAAACAAATTAAAAAATAAAAAACAGAAAGATAGGGCGACCAATTCTTATCCGAGAGTGCGGAACGTTATTAATTTGTTGAAGGTCAAACAGAATATGCTTTGAGAATCGGATTGAAAAGACCAAATACACCGGCCAAGGGAACATGATCTTTAACCTTAATGCTTTACATGGTAGACAGGTATCTACAAAACATGATCATATATTGGATTCTTTCAATCATATCATAAAATTATTATTCTCTCCTTCTCTCCATTTTTCCTTATTCTGAAAATGATGCTAATTAATTAAGTCTTGTTTGGATATACAATCATATAGATGCACGAAAATATAAGATTTTGCCGTTCGATTATTGTACATGAAATTTCAAGCTGTCCCTAACTCATCATCACTTATGTGGCTGCAATACTGTCTTCCTAAATAATGAGTACTATGTTTTGGTAGCAGTATGTTCGTTGGCCCTTTTCATCAACCAACCTTGTCGGGCCAACCAAAGTCGATTTTAGGATCCTTTTCTATTTGAAATGACGTGGGGAGGAACCTTTTTTAATCAAAATTTTATTTGGTTGTAGACTAAAATAATGTAGTAGTATATCCACCAAGCTTAGACCGGCTCAATATTTTTTAATATATAAGAATCTTCTAGAATTCATTGATAAAAGATCAAGAACATGACTTATCTTACATATAAAGCATAAAATTCTGATAAAATATAGTCAAATGCTACGAAATTACAAAGTCATAGATACAATCAAAAAATTCTTATAATCAAATTTTATGTATGACATCAGCTTCGTCTAACACATGCATGTAAACTTCGGTTATAAAATATATCTGCTCTGGGCAGACTAAATCTAAGACATTGGTAGTCCAAATTTCCAAAACTTATTTTCTGGCTGTGAGAGATAATCTCTCATACCGATCTAATCCTCCTCAGCCCCATGGTTAGAAGTCAATTCACATCCACGACTCAAAAGCCAAGACAAAAAGAAAAAAAAAATAAATCAAAGCAAAAAATTAAAAATAACAATACCCCACCAAAAGTAGCAGCGGAAAAGCAAGGCATCGTAGATATCCTTGAGAAGTTGGCGCGTGAGATCTACGCGTCGGCGCGTGAGAAACACGCTACAACATGCGAGACTCCGTTTGTTGATCGGCATAGAAGCAATGTAAAGTGGAGAAGCCGGGCGGGATGGAATTGGAGAATCATGTTCCTCAAATATTTAGAATAAAAGTTTAGTTACTATTTTAGGGGTATAAATTAATGTGACTTTCATTTTCTTCTTTATTTCTTCCGAAGTGTCAATATCATAGTAGGATGGAATTGGAGAAGATCCTATTCCCCAAATATCTTAGAATTCAATTTTTTGTAATTACTTTTGATCATAATTGGGCCTTAATTAAAGGAGCATTAACTAAATTCTTTACTATTATGGGTGCCTTAAATTTTTTATTTTTTTTATTTGAAGCAAACTTAATTATACTAATGTTAGCTATTTGGAGCTTTATTTCATGGGGGTCCTTAGGCGACCTCCTAATTATCCATAGACACTAAGCCGGTCCTCTATGTGGCAACATATATACCACTAGACTTCTAAAATTTAGGGAAAAAAAAAATCATATTTTACCCTAGGTTTTTATCTCATTTGAATATGGTTTTTAGGTTTTGTCGAGATTTTAAATAGGTTCCTATGTCATTTTTCCATCAAAATGAATGGTTTGTCATATGTTAGGTGTGTCTCAATTGACATGCTAGTGTTCATATTAGCACCTCATATCAATGTCATATGATTAAGCGCCAAGTCATCCATAAATTTTTTTTTTTTTTTTTTTTTTAAAAAAAAAAAAAAAAAAAAAGAGAAAGAAAGAAAGAAAGACCCAACTCCAAAAGAAAAATGACCCTCTTTTATCCATTTGTGAATGGAGCATTCTGTATGTACTCAATGCAAAAATTGGTGAGTTTGGTTACTATTATAGAATCACATAATAATTTAAAGAGATGAAAGCATGAACAAAAGACACAAAATTAAGGTGGTTTGGCCTATGACTTACATCCACACGTCAAAGCCTTTTTTTACTCAATATTTTCTTGATTATTTAATTATATACAAGATTCTATTCATTAGAGAGTTTGGACGTTACACGTCTCTTCTACTTCTATAATAACAACAATATATTTAATTTACAAAAATCATCTTATAACTCTTGTCTCTCTTGAATTCTTATAACTTTGTTTCAATACGCCCTTGCAAACCCAATGGTAGATCACGTTTAATCTTGACCATCAAAGGGTGAAAAAAACAAATGAGCCATTTAGTGACTGGTGACCGTTTATCGAAATTGAAAGAATTGGCTAATCTAATCCATATCTTCATAGGGTCATTATGAACTTAAACTTATTTGCATCGAGAATCCAAGGCAAGTCGGTAAAAAAAAAAAAAAAAAAAAAAATTGTAGCAAAAATAAAACACGAAAGGCTTAAGGGTTCTCAACGTACAAAAGCGCGGCGGCGGCATGGTATTGAGGAGACCGGTGCAACAGGAAATAGAAGCACCATAAAAGGGCTGTGGAAGATGAGGGAGGTTCATGTCTATTTGTGGCTGTGATTCTGTGAGACTGTCGATTTTGGTTATGGTTGTAGATGCAGAAGGAATGAGAGAACCAAAATAAAAAAATAAATAAAAAATTGGCACTTGATCGATACTTACATGAGTTTTTGGGGCTATGATACCATATAGAATCACATAATAATCTAAAGAGATGAAAGCATGAAATTAAGAAAGATACAATTAAAGTGGTTCGGCTTACATCTACATGTTAAAACCTTTTTTTGACTACATTTGTCCTTGATTATTTGATTGTATACAAGACTATTGATAAAAAAGGAATTTAAATGTTATACATCGCTTCGGGGGAAAGTAATCAAGTTGTAAAGCGTTTGATTAGGTATATGAACATGAAAGCATGCTTGAAATTTGCAAGTAAGCATGACCACCTGATCAAGTGGTGGAGCTAATAAGATGTTTAACATCCACAAGCTGATGATAGGGCAGTCCACGATGTACGTACACATGGCTCACATGGTCACAAATCAGCAACATCATATTTAGATGGGGTTCATAAGCCTTAAATTGTATGTGGTCCAAAACATTGATTATTCTAACAGTTTGATAGATACATGAATTTGCAAACGGACCATTAGTCAATAAAACGTCACCCATCACACAGTCCAAATCCATGATTGGGGTTTATTTATTTGAATCAAGGCTATTCCCAGGAATGTCTGTCACAAAAAATACTTTTCTTTCCTTTCTTTTCTTTCTTTCTTTTTTTATTTTTTTTTTGGATGCCAAATTCACCCGTTTGCCAAGTAATTTTCATTGTCTTTGAGCTTATATAGCAAGTGACACCTGGACCAATCTGAAACTGAATTTGTCTCGTTGCTGTTTTTGACATGCATCTTCAGGTGTCTTTGTCTCTCATATTTTGTGATATTTTCTTCACGGTTTTTCTTTATCCATGGAAAGTTAATATTTGTCCTTAATTGGGACGAAAAAATATTTATATTTTAAAGGTGCAAATTGTACTTGATAGTCTTATGATTCCAATGTCAGTACTTAATTTATTTCTATTTCAATGAGGAGTATTATTACTCTAATATTGCTGATAGTGTTATTCAAGACACGCAAGTTTTAGAATACACTTCAGATAAGTGTTATTCAAGTCCAGATAGTATTAGGAATTTGAGTCTTGTATTTGTTAAATCACCTTTTTAATAGGTGAGACCTAATACTTAGAATATTTAATTTAAATTGAGTCATTTGACAAAGTCAAGGTTAAACCCATTTTTTAAGGAAAATGATAAAGACACAATTTAAACCCAACTTTGGCCAACTTTTCTCTTATATTTTTTTAAAAATAACTGCCTGTGGAGGAGAGAGCCTTAAACTATAGAGAGAGAGAGAGAGAGAGAGAGAAATTTGGTCTAAAAGTTTGGCTAAAGTAGGGTTTAAGTTGTGGTTGTATCACACATTTTTTAATTAGTAAGGCCTAACTCAAGACCTTTGGCTCTAATACCATGTTAAATCACAACTTATCCTGTAAGGTTAAGCTAATAGGAGTAGATAAATTTAATCACTTAAGTATTACTTTAACAGTATTCAAGTCCTCCACAACTCGTACTCTATATAAACCTAACAAAAATTAGCTACAAATTATTCAAGTCCTCCACAACTCGTACTCTATATAAACCTAACAAAAATTAGCTACAAACTAATTTGTAGCTAATTTATATAAACTAATCTAATAAAGTGACATGTGCCCCTTAACATGTGAGAAACACATGATTTTTTAATAATATGTGCTTCTCACGTTTTTTATTTTTTTTATTTTTTTTATTTTTATTTATTTTTAATAGATATGAGACACATGTCACTTTATTAGATTGGTTTGTATGAAGTTTGTAACTAATTTCTATCCATAAGTTTGATGACTAATAGTATGCAAAGTTTATATTTCAAATAATGTGTTTGACAAAGGCTATGGATCCTTTTAAAAATCTTATTGCTAATTATTTGTTAGGTGAATGATTTTGTAAACACGTAACGGGATAGATTTTAGATTATGAGGAAATCTAAAACTTAGATTTTAAGGAAACCTATACCTTTTAGATTTTGAAGAAACCTAAAACCCTTTTCAAACTCTAGGTTTGGGATTAATTTTCTGATTCCTTTAATAATGAGCTTGATCTCTTTAAATAGACAATTGTAATGCATAGAGAAAATAAAAGACCAAGTAGAATAAACTATTCTAATGATAATACTTATCTCTAATATTTAAATTCTAATCCTTACTTCTAATATTATCTATAAAGATAACATATTATCCTATGGTATTTTAATCCTAAAATATCTCTATTATTAGCATTCCATTCCCCTTAAAATGGACCTTGTCCTCAAGGTCCTACAATTTTGAAAACATCTTAAAGTAGATTTGAAGTTGAAAACTTAGGAGCCTTGATCACATCAAGGGTAGCACCTTGGGATAAAAACATTCTTTGAAGAATCTGTGTGAGTGAAAGGGAGTCTTCATATCCATAGTCTATGGGCTTCTCATACGCTTCCTAGGCGGTCGATCCGAGCATGGATTTATATCAATGGCCGTGCTGTTAGCCACAATAGCACCAATTTTTTTCCCATCTACAAGCACGACATCTTGAATCTTTGGCAGAAATTTCAAATCTCATATGTTTTCTTTAGCTTGTATGAGCGATGACTCATTGGTGTAAGGCGCGGTAGTTGATGGATGGCCACTACTGTGGTTTCTGGGTCAAAGTGATGGCACATTTTGGAGACAAAGCTGGGGGTGGCTGAACGATGCTAGACAGTATGACGACCGTTGGTGCGATTGAATGGTGGCGAAATTGGGTGGCAGTGAGATTGAGTTGTGGAATTGGGGCTTCAACGTGGTGGAATGGCTGAACGACAACTTCATTTTTTTTGTGCATCCAACCCTTTCTTTGAGAGAAGGTTGTCAATTTTTTCTCCATCCATTCCATCTGCTGTTCCGATTTCTTGATCAAACCTTCGAACTTAGTTATGAGACTAGCAATTTTTTTCTCAAGTCGATCAAGATGTGAATCCCCCATGGATTGTTGATTGCTATAGAAAACAACGATGCTCTGATACCAAATGTTATCATAATGATTGTTTTCAAACACATAATATGTAATGGGCATAGATTTTAGGTTCTGAGAGAACTTAGACCTTAGATTCTGAGGGAACCTAGAACTTTTAGATTTTGAGGAAACCTAAAACCCTTTTCAAATACAAGGTTTGGGATTAATTTTCTGATTTCATTTATTAATGAGCTTGATGTCTTTAAATAGACAATTACAATGCATAGTGAAAATAAAAGACTAAGTACAATAAACTACTCTAATAATAATACTTATATCTAATATTTAAATTCTAATCCCTACTTCTAATGTTATCTATAAAGATAACATATTATCCTAAGGTATTTTAATCCTAAAATATCTCTATTATTAGACCCCTAACATTCTTCTATTAGCAACCATAGGTAGGAAGAAGAGGCTAGACCCAACTTCGTTCCTAGTTGAAAAGTGAGTGACACAATCAGTTACAAATTCTCGAAATATTTTGGTACTAGAGACAGGTTATTCAATGGCTGATCACTCGTCGATCGGCTTGAACAACTGGTCGCAAAAATGGGGAGTGTGATGGAACGAATGAGGAAAAAATTAGACGAAAGTAACAAGAAGATGGATAGTGTAATTTCCAAATGTAATATCCCGAAATAATAATATAAAATAAAAAAGTATTTAATCCAACTCAGTCCAGTTTTATAAAATAAACACTCGCTATTTAAAAGTATCCAAAACAATTTTCCAAAAAAGAAAATCCCAAAACAATTTTTAATAAATTTAAACTATGGTCGATTTTTCAAAGTTACCCTAGAATGTTCGACAAAACCCAAACTTGAACATTCAAGGATTCTTTGGAATGTTCGAATAAAACCCTAGCCTTAAATACAACAATAGACTGGACGTTTGAAGGTAGTAGACCAAACGTTCTATAAAGCCTAAAAAGCAAAATTAATCTATTAGCCACATCATTGGACCTTATCCATTCCATCCACTTTATAAATACATCCCTCACGACCCTTCAGACCCCATTCATCTCCCATCCACCTCGTTCACCCCGAACATAGTGAGAGAAGATTTAACGCCTACTTAAATCAATTAACTAGAAATTCACTCCATGGTTTGCCTCTTAGCCTTATTCCTTTCAGAACAAGATTTAGGGATCTCATACATTTTGAAAAGAGACTACAATGAAAGAATTTGACTAAGGGACGTAGATAGTAATAATTTAAAACCATTATCATAACAATTAGAGTGAAACATAGAGCATCATAACATAAATAAGTCCAAAAGTAGTGGTTAGAGACCAGTCATCAAAATATAATACAAATCACTCTTAATTGGTTTGAATGAAATTAAAGCCTACGCTTAACCAAATAAAGTACAAAGATAATCTCGATCATCTCTTAAAGAATAGCTCTGCTAGCATCCCACATAAACTTGAGCCGGACATGGTCCAATTCCTCAAAACTGATCTGGATCAAGTCCTTCATAATGACCAGATGCGTCCCTGGGTCCATCTTCCTCCTTTACAGGTACAACAATTGTTGCGAATAGGATTGCATATTAGATATTTGCGCAGCAGAAGGAATCGAATTCCCATGCCAAGATCCATTATGAAGAACATGTGAAGAACAATTTCTATTTAAAATTAAATTTCAAGAATGAAGAACACTTACTTGGATATAAATGGCCATTCCTTGCTTTCGGCAAAAAAAAATAATAATAATTTCCTCTGCAAGAACATGTTCTTTATTGTTTAAGAACACGAAGAACAATTTCTTCTTTCTTCAAGAATATGAAGAATAAGTTCTTCTTTCTTCAAGAACACAATAGATCTCAAGGATATAGAGGCTAATGATTTGGAAATTTTGCCACCAATACATAGGCCCAATGAGCATAAGTGAAACATAAGGCTAATGATTTGGAAATGTTTATTTTTGATTAAATAACTAATCCCTTTGACTTTGACTTTGATTCTTCCATGAAATATTTCGTAGCAAAATTAAGGCTAACGATACTTGATAAGTTTTGTGTTTTCTTTCAGTTTTTAGGTTTTTGATAAGTGCTAAAATATTCATATTTTCAGCCTTTAACTTGCATGTTTTAATCCTTTAGTTTTAGTCAATTAGGCCATTTTAATTCCTTTTTGTGTTTTTCATATTTTTATAGGCTTTTGGAAGAAAATGAAGTAAAGCTAGATGATTTGGGCTCAAAAAAAGAAGATGGAAAAAATTGGAGCTCCATGACACTACGATCAATCGCAGGGTACCTGCGATCGAGCGCAGTACCCGAAAGGACACAACACAAAGCAGGCCAGGAGAGATCGAGTGCATGCCAGAAGAAGGATCGATACTAGACCTATGATCGAGCGCACACGGGCTGCGATCAATTGCACCCGTGCGCAGGAGACACATCAAGTAGCGACTAAAGTGTCACTCTTTCCATATTAGGGTTTTTCAACTCCCAATTGTAATAGGTCTTAAAACCCTACGAAATCCCTAGGTTTACTACTTTGCCAAGGACTTCTAAAACCTATAAATAGACCCTTAAGCCTCTAAAATAGATATACTTTGTAAGGAGAAGAAGATGAGCTCTTGAAGTTCAAGTCTCGGGTTTATTTTTTTCTTTTCTTTTCTTTTATGAAGATGTTTAACATTAACTCTATGTGTAGCTAATTTATTTAATAGGGCTAGATTGAAGCCCTAGTTATGTTTAATTAATATTTCAATATTGGCGCCTTTGTAATGATCTTGTTGTGCTATTTAACATGATTAATACCTGCTTGCATGAATTCCTCATATGTGTGTGCCTGATCAACATATGCATGTGCCTGATCAACATATGCATGTGGTATGGACTAGTTAGTTAGATAAATTTGGATGACCGAGTCCTGGATTTAACATAAATGACAAAAGAATTCACTCCGCGATTCTTGGGTTAATCAACATGAGGAACCGGGAGTATACACCCATGCCCTAGGCCTCGTATGTTTGTCGATTTTCATAGAACATATGCTTTTCTAAAGAACAACTTAGTATATACCATGCTAAATCCTTTAGGAAAGAAAAGAGTTAGAGTATACACCCATGCCTAACTCGTTGCTTTGGGAAATCTATAGCTTAAGGAGTATACACCCATGCCCTTAGGTTGACAACCATTAGATATGCATAACATGATCAAATCATTGGCATATTGTTATATTAGTTGAATATAATTAGTGGTGGATATCAAAGCCCTACCTTTTATTATCATCACTTAAACAATCAATCTCTGTTTTACTTAAGGAATTTATTTTTAAACGAAAATTCAGCAATCCTCGTGGGAATGATCCTGTACTTGCACCATATACTACTATGTTGACCTTGTGCACTTGTAGGTAAAACGTACACTTATTTACCTATTAATTTAGGTAGATATGTGCACAACAAGTTTTTGGCGCCATTGCCAGGGATTGTTTGATTTTGTTTGGAATTATTTTCCTTAGTTTATTTTTATTTTAAACTTTTCTGTTTTTATAGTCTTTTCCGCAGTTCTGTGCCTCTGGAGGTGCGATCAATCGCCCAACATGGGCGATCGAGCGCACCTCACAGTGCGATCGATCGCACATTCAAAGAACAGCACAGTACTGCGATAATTATAGATCTGATTTTTTTCTTTGTTTTGTTTTATGCATGGTCAGTTGAGTCTGCATCTGCGTAAGTTTTATTTTTAATTTTATTTTCCCCTTTTATTTTAATCTTTTGTTATTTTTACCTTCACACATGTGGGGCGGCACTCCGACACCCCGTAGACCATGTTGCCACAACCCTTATCACAATGTCAGAGAATGTCCTACATTGAGGCAAATTTCTAACCTATATATGAACGGAGCATTCTTTAGACCAGGGAACGACAACTATCTTGATTCCTGCAACCCAACATGGAGCCAACAGTCCAATCTTTCATGGCAAGCTCAAGCTCCTAGAAATCATTCATATTCCTTTTAATCTGATCCACCACTACAAGATCAGCTGGCTGCCTTGCAGAAGACATTAAATATACTTGTTAATTCCATGGCTAGGTGGAACATCTCTCCCAATCAGCCAGCCACCCAATTACAGGTATGTGCCATATGTTCTCATTTAGATCACACTACTAAGACCTGCCCTTTGTATCCATCTGCAGATCAGGAGCAAGCCAATTATGTGGGACAGCACACTTATCCTCCCAAGAGAAATCCTTACTCCAACACTTACAATTCAGGGTGGCACAACCACCCCAATTCCTCATGGAGTAACAGTAGGAACATTCGGAACCCTTGAGGACATCAAAGCAATTTCCAACCAATAGTTCAACCAGCCCAAGACCTAGAAAAGGAGGACCTGAAGAGTCTTTTACGACAATTTGTGACTTCAGAACAACAATCAATGGCTGATCAAAAACAATTCAATGCAAGGATCGATCAAGCCATCCAAAGACTGGAAGTACAAATGGAAAAATTGGCCAGGGAGCCGAGGGCATCTCCCATCAACTGGCGTCAACAATACCAAGAAGAAGAGTGTCAAAGTCAGTTGATGAAAAATCCTAATGGACAATACATGGAGGAAGAATGCACCTGCTATCATGAGCAAGCTGTCACATTGAGGAGTGAAGGTGACTGAAAATCAAGTGGAAGAGGGGAAAGAAGAGCAAACTGAAATTCCACATGAGCCACATCAGGAAAAAGAAGAGAGCACTAAGATTTTTTCACCATTAGCTCTTATTCCTAAAACACCAAGAGGCCAAGAGAGAAGTTTGTTAGAGTTACCACATGGGAAAATTGAGGACATCAAGATAGAGAAGCTTCCTGAGTTTTCTTCTTACTTTATTCCAGTTCATGATTCCCCACCGGATGAGAAACTGTTTGAGAAAACTCAAAGTGGTCCTCCCCGATCTAGAAACACTCAGAATCACCTTGCATCAGAAAAGATTCATTCCCTTTGGTGCAAGAGATGGAAAGATTGGTGCTTCAAGTTTAAACTGCCACAGTCTGGCTGAAGACGTTAAACTTAGCGCTCATGGGAGGCACCCCATAGCATATCCTTTTGTTTTGTTGTTTGCCTTATATTTTGTTTTTGTTTTCCTTTGTGTTTTATCTTACTTTGGTGTTTTAGTGTTTCAAGTCTTTTGTCATGTTTTTACATTTTGTTACTGTGATAAGTGCTAAAATATTCATATTTTCAGCCCTTAACTTGCATGTTTTAATCCTTTGGTTTTGGTTAATTAGGCAATTGTACTTCCTTTTTGTATTTTCTTGTGTTTTATAGGCTTTTGGAAGAAAAGAAGCGTTTTTGGACAAATTCCAACCTTAAAGGGCAAATTGGGAAGACCTAGAAGATATGGTTAAGCTTAGCCAATCATGGTTAAGTTTAATCAAATAGAGGAAAGGATCAATTCGGAATTTCTCACATTGAAGACAAATCGGATTGGATGCAAAATTGGATTCTGAACATGTCTTGGTATTTGGACCATAACTTTCCGCTCAGATATCCTATTTGGGTGACTCAAGCGGTATTCGACAGATAACTCAAAGAACTACAAATTACTGTGAAATAGTACTTTCCCAATTCGGAGCGGCGCAAGGTCAAAATCGCGCCGTAAGTTAAGACCGCAATTCTGGGCAATCCTACTCCGATTTGGACTTGGGTTTTCTCTATCCTAATTGGACTTGGACTTAAAACTCCGAATTTCCTGGGATTACTATGGCTTCTAGGACTCTCCTAAGCTCTATAAATAGACCCCTAAGCCTCACAATTAAAATGATCCCTTGGAGCCTAAAATCCTAAAATCCTTAGAAGAGGCACAACTTTGGGGAGAGGAATTGGAGGCTACCTTTCGGTTTTTTCTTTCCTTTATCTTTTTAGTTTTATTTTCATTATGTGTAACTAACTCTTAAGGAGGGCTAGATTAAAGCCCTAATTATGTTTATTTAATATTTCAATATTGGCGCTTTTGTGATAATTATATTGTGTTGCTTAACTTGATTAATTCCTATTTTCATGAATTCCTCATATGCATGTGGTATGGACTTGTTAGTTAGATCAATTTGGATGGCCGAGTCCTGGGTTTAACTTAAGTAACAGAAGAATCCACACCGCGATTCTTGGGTTAATCAACATAGGGAATTAGGAGTATATACCTATGCCCTAAGCTCTGCGTGTTTGTCGATTTCCATAGAACATATGCTTTTCTAAAGAACAACTTAGTATATACCATGCTAAATCCTTTAGGAAAGAAAAGAATTAGAGTATACACCCATGCCTAACTCGTTGCTTAGGGAAATCAATAGCTTAAGGAGTTAGAGTTTAATCCTTAGGTTTGCAAACATTAGGTATTCATAATATGATTGGATCATTGGCATATTGTTATATTAATTGAGCATAATTAGTGGTGGATATCAAAGCCTTGCCTTTACCTTTACTTTATCTTTATATCTTTTTACTTTTCTTAATATCAAATCTGTGAAAATTTGATATTTTAATTAATTCGAAACAAAATCACAATCTCCATGGGTTCGACCTCGTACTTGCTGCACTATACTATTGTTTTGATCTTGTGCACTTGCGAGTTAAAACGTACAATTATTTACCTATTAATTTAGGTAGATTTTTGCACAACAAGTTTTTGGTGCCGTTGCCGGGGATTGTTTGATTTTGTTTGGAATTTTTTTTTCTGTTGATTTATTTTTGGTTTAAATTTTTCTGTTTTTCTAGTTTCTCCCGCAGTCTCTATTTTGCCTCTGGAGGTGCGATCGATCGCACATCCAGAGAGCAGCATAGTTACTGCACTAGTTATAAATATGCTTTTTTTTTTTCTTTTATTTCATGCAGGGTCAGTTGAGTCTGCATCTTAGTAAGGTTTCTTTTTAAATTTCGTTTCTATTTTCCCTTTTTAATTTTAACTTTTTGGTATTTTATTTTGTTATTTCACACATGTGGGGAGACATTCCAACACCCCATGGACCGTGTTCTTTATGCCATGACCCTTATCATCATGTTAGAGAATGTCCTAGAATAAGACAAATTTCTAACAAACATTATGAGTATATGAACACATCATTCTCTAGACCGGGGAACGACAACTATTTTGATTCCTATAACCCAACATGGAGCCAACAATCCAATCTTTCATGGCAAGCTTAAAGAAATCATTCATATTCCTCTCAATCGGATCCACCACTACAAGATCAGCTGGCTGCCTTGCAGAAGACAGTAAATATACTTGTTAATTCCATGGCTAGGCGGAACATCTCTCCCAATCAGCCAGCCACCCAATTCTAGGTATGTGCCATATGTTCTCATTTAGATCACACTACTGAGACCTGCCCTTTGTATTCATCTGCAGATCAGGAGCAAGCCAATCACATGGGACATCACACTTATCCTCCCAAGAACAATCCTTACTCCAACACTTACAATTCAGGGTGGCACAACCACCACACTTCCTCATGAAGCAAGCAACATGTATTTTTAAGCAAAATTCAGCAATCCTCGTGGGAATGATCCTGTATTTGCACCATATACTACTATGTTGACCTTGTGCACTTGTAGGTAAAACGTACCATTATTTACCTACTAATTTAGGTAAATATTTAAACAACATGAAACATTCTAACACCCTATGGACCATGTTCATATTGCCATAATCCTTATCATTATGTTAGAAATTGTCCGACATCAAGACAATTTTCTAACTATTCTTATAAGCATATGAACACACAATTCTCTAGACTGGGGAATGACATCTATTCTGATTCCTATAAACCGGCATGGAGCCACCAGTCTCATCTCTCATGGCAAGCTGAAGCTCCTGAAAATCATGCTCAACAATTTCATGAATTGCACCGTCAATCATATCCGCAGTTCTATGATCAGTGATATTCCCCTCAATATCAATCAACTCCACAACAACAATATCAAGCTAAGCCACCTCCTCCAACAAGTTCGGACTTTGAAGAAAAGGTGTCAACTATTCTCAACAAATTTGAGGTTAGTAATAAACTGCTGCAATCCATCGCTAAGATAGAAGCTCACGAAGATGAGCCATCTCTTCTGTCGTTTTCTAACTTTAAAGACAAGATGTTGAATCTTATGAGAGAGGCTAATCAGATGGTAAACTCTCAACAGGAGAGGGTGAATTCTCACTCGCTATCCTTTGGCAGGAAAGAGGCTCACCTCAAACAAATAGCAAATATCCTCAATAGAGAAGAAGAAGAGATTCAAAGTCAGTCGGTGGCCAATTCTTATGGACATTACATCGAGGATGGGAGTACTTACTATCATGAGCAAACAATCACCACACTGAGGAGTGAAGAAGTGGTCCAAAATCACGTGGAAGAGAGGAAGAATGAGCAAATTGAGGCCCCACAAGATCTACATCGGGAAAAAAGCAAGGAAATGAGCATTGAGGCTTCTTCAACATCAACTCCTATTCCCGAGAAACCAAGAGGCCAAGAGAGTAGTCTGTTAGGGCTATTAGATGACCAAATTGAGGTCATCAAGGTAGAAAAACTCCTTGAGTATTCTCCTCATATTATTCAAGTTCATGATTCCCATCCAGATAAGAAACTGTTTGAGAATACTCAGAGTGATCTACCCCGATCTGTGGACATTTAGAATTACCTACCTCTAGGAAAAATTCATTCTCTTTGCTCCAAGAGAAGAAAAGATTGGAGCTTCAAATTTAAACTTAAGGGTTATAGAGCATTGAGCGCTGATAAGTACCAAATATCCCATGTTTGGACCCCTTTATTTACATTAGTTAATTCTTTAGCTGTGTTGTTATTTAATATTTTGTGTTAGTTTTGTGTTTTTAATGTTTTGTAGGTCAATAAAGAAAAACTATAGCTTTAAAGGGAAAAATGCAAAGTTTGGAAGAAAACATACTTTTAGAAGACCTAGATGATGTGGTTAAGTTTCACCAAATCAAAGAAAAAGGTTAAATCAGATTAAATTGGATAAAGGATCAGAATGGATAAGATTTCGGATTGGATTCAAATTCAGATTCTGTACACATCTTACTACTTTGACCATAACTTTACGCTCAAATATAGGATTTAAGTGATTCAAGCGGCATTCGAAAGCTAACTCAAAATAATACAATTCGTTGTGATATAGGATTTTCCTAATTCAGACGTTTACTATGCGAAAATCACCCTGGAAGAAAAGGTCACAAATTTGGATGAATCCTATTCCGATTTCAGACTTCTATTTTGACTAGGAGACAGACCTCCAAGTTATCTAGGTTTAATAGGGCTTCTAGGACTTCCCTAAGCTTATAAATAGACTTCTTTGCACTGAAGAAAAGATATAGAGAATTCCAGAGAGCAAAATTCTACAGTTTTTCTCTTTTTAGTTTAGGTTTTTTTTAGATGTAGGTTTTATTTTTATGTAGAGCTAAATTCCCAACTAAGGTTGGGGATGAAGCCTCACTGATGAAGAACATCAATTCTTTCATGTAAGTCTTTATTTATCTGATTTTATTGGGTTTAATATTTCAATTGTTTTACTTCTTTTCAATGTGTGGAGTAATTCTTGGATATCTTTTATGGTTCAAGGATACATTTGATGATTTAAGATAATTTCACATAATTGATTGCTTGATTTTATTTGCCTAAATAATTGGATATCTCTTGTGACTTGTTCTATGGATACATTTGGTATTTCAATTAAGATTGGATATCTTTTGTGATTTAGGGATACATCTGATGATTTAATTGATATTGGATTCCTCTTGTGATTTGTGCAATGAATGGATACATGGGATGATTTTGATTAACTGTTGAAGCATAGTGAAACATATCTAAGATTTTAATTGTGAGAACTTCAGATTAATATTGATAAACATGGAAGTATGTTGTTATGATTCGGTGAGTGTGAATTCTCAAACCATAGTATTTTATCTCTTAGTTTATTTTAATTAGTTTATGTTTGTCTTTTAATTTTCAAAACCAAAATCAAAAACCTTTTGGAACTAGATTAGAATTTAATTAGTTTAGATATAAATTGCTTTTCCAAAAACACAATTCCCTGTGGGTTCGAGCTCGCACTTGCAATCCATTAAACTACAATCGATATGTGCACTTGCGAGTTAAATAAATTTGCACAACAAGTTTTTGGCGCCGTTGCCGGGGAATTGTTTAGTTTTTGAAACCAATTTATTTCCAAAATTAGTTTTATTCTTCTACTAGTTATAATGAGGATTTTATTTTTCTGCAATTTGTTTTGTTTTATTTGTGTTACTAATAAAAATAAAAAAAAAGATTTTTCTTGTTGTTTTTAGTTTTGTTTGGCTTGTTTTACAGTTCTACCGTAGTACCTTCTGCACATCAGCGCGATCGAGCGCACTCACAGCAATGGCAGCAGCTCCGTAGATCTTTGCCAAAAAAAATTATTTTTGGTCCTTTTTGTTAGTTTTTAAATTTTAGTTTTAATTTTTTTTTTATTTGTGTTAGTTTTTTTTTGGTTTTAGCTTATTTTATTTTTTTTAAAAAAAGGTTAATGTTTTATATGGGATATATGCATGCTAAAAAGTGAGGGGGAAGCATGAATTGTCATTTTAATGATTTTAATGCCTTTCATAGTTATAGGACACCAGCTCCTACCAACTACCCTCAAAATTTTGACCCACATAAACCATGTTTATATTGTTTTAATCCTTATCATGAGGAAAACAATTGTTCAGATCTACGAGCTGAGCTCAACGACTTATGGGACAAATTAGACCAAATAAGAGTAGCTAGATCTAATTTTTCATATGAACAAACGAACACCAGTTTCTCCAACCTGGGGTTTGATTCAAATTTCAATTGTTATAACCCGGACTGGAGCAACCAATCTAATTTCTCAGAATCAGCTTAAGCTACAGGAAATTATGCTCACTAATTTGATGAATTGCACCATCCAGAATATCCGCAGTTCGATCATCAAGCTCAACCTCTTGTTTACCAGTCTACCACTCAAGTGCCACAGCCTGCACAACGATCATCAGTGGAAGACATGATGAAAGCATTCATGCAATCAATGGATAAGAACATACAAGATATGAAGAATACTACCATGAGAAATTCCCAAGATATACAAGAGCTAAAAGGTTTCACCAATCAAGCCGTACAGGAGATGAGAAATTCCAACATGGCTAATAATAGAGACATACAAGAACTTAAGCAGGCCATGACCAAGATAGAAGGACAAATTGGTCATCTAGTTGTTGATTTAAAACAGAATAGAGGAAGAAGAGCTTCAAAGTCAGTTGATAGCTGAAAGGCACTACATGATTGGTAAGGATGATTTCGAAATTTTTTATCATGAGCATGCCCAAGTCACCATCACACTAGAGAGTGAGGAAATTGTGGATAACAAAGATGAGGAAGAGAAAGAGGAGCAAGTTGAGCACCCTGAGCAAGCTGAGCACCATGAGAATAGTGAGTCCCCAACGGATCCTAATCTGCCCAGTAACATGGAAGTGAGTACTGAAGCTCTTGCCTGCATCACTGTCCCTCTTGAGACACATCAAGAATCCAAAGCTTCATCGCCTGAATGTCTGAAAGAGCCATCTTATGTCAAAATACTCAAGGACTTGCGTACACAAGCACACAAATCTACGAACCACTTTCCTAAAAAGATCCTTCGAAGCAAGCAATTCTACATAAGATGGTGAAACATCCTTCCAAAGGGGTATGAAGTTTTGAAGAAGAAAGGGTGGAAGGGATTGGTTGGACATCCGCATGATAGGGGGAAGCGCTGTAAAGTTTTCTCCTCTAGTTTATTTTCTACACTTCACATATTCTTTCTTTCCTTTTTCATTACATGTTATTTATTTATTTATTTATTTTTTTTGTTTCTAACAGCAATCAATCTTTTGATTTTTGTTTCTATAAAGAAAAATTTTTGCTGTTAGTTTTTGTTGACAGGTGTTTTGGTGTTTGAGTTTGGAGGATGCCCTGCCCCTTTTTCACACCTTGAGATTTCCTTACTTCCGGTAATGTATTTCTATACTACATATTGAGGGCAATGTGTAATTCAAGTTTGGGGGTATGGAAAAATAATTTGTCTATTTATTTTTGTTCTTATTTGTTTGTTTTTATTTGTCATTTTGTGTTAAAAAATTTGAAAAAAAAAAAAAAAAATGTGCTATGTTGTTGTCAAGTTTGAGTTAAACTGTAACTGTGATTTGCATTACATTAGCTTGCTTAAAGGGTTGAACATCATCATTATGTCATTAGGAGTTTGAGTCATTTGACTTATTTTTGGGTAAAAGAGATTTCACTTGTTTTGAAATAAATTTTTATGAGCACATTAGCATGTTTTCTGTGAAGTATGATGTTTGAGTTTAAGCTTGTTCTCTTAGAGATTTGTTGGATGACCTATTGATGAATAGCCATTGGCTTGCAAGATATATAAAAAATAAAAAAGAGAAGGGAAAAGAAAAGTAAGGTCATGTTGAGTTTTTCGCTGAGTAACCGGACTTCTTGCCTCATTAAGCATTGAGTGTTCGCTTCAAAAGGTGTGAAGTTCAGTGTTAATTTATGATATGGCTAATCTGACTTCGTAGCCTTTTTGACTTAAGTTAATAAGTCCTTAGGGATGTGCTACATCTAGTGCACTAAAGCCACCTGGCTTGGGTGTCATTAGCCTAACACTTGTTATATGGGTCAATTAAAAATCTTAAGGGAGTTAGACATTGCAGAGCCTTACAAAAAAAAAAAAAAAAAAAAAGGGAAAAAAAAATTGCATATCTTGACTTGGTTGTTTCATTTGATAGAGATTTTTACAAATTTTATGGAACTTGTCTTGAGTTTAAACTGAAAGCTTCATGATTGTATGCTAATTACACTTTACACTTTTCATAACATATGATTTCTCAATTGTCCATTTATGAATGATTTGATTCTGAATTTACTTTTGACTGTGATGATAGTGTTTGTCTTTTTAAGCTTGCTCATGAATAAGAATCATGGTTTGTGTGAAAATTCATTCTTGTTAACAACATAGTGCACAATGTTTGTGGTTATCATTTATGTTAAGCCCTCACGAGACTTCACTCGTCCACTAGGGATGCCTAGGGGTTTAAAAGGTTTGTTGCATATTCTAGATGCAATCGTCTCTCCCACGAAAGAGGATTTATGTTTCTTGCTTTCATTATATTTTTCGTTTTGTTTTACTAAGGGTCTAGCAAAATGTAAGTTTGTGGGTGTTTGATAAGTACCAAATATTCCATATTTGGACCACTTTATTTACATTAGTTAATCATTTAGCTGTGTCGTTATTTAATATTTTGTGTTTTTAATGTTCTGTAGGTCAATAAAGAAGAACTACAGCTTTAAAGGGAAAAATGCAAAGTTTGGAAGAAAACATACTTTGAGAAGACCTAGATGATGTGGTTAAGTTTAACCAAATCCAAGAAAAAGGTTAAATTAGATTAAATTGGATAAAAGATCAGATTGGATAAGATTTCAGATTGGATTTAAATTTAGATTTTGTACACGTCTAAGTATTTTGACCATAACTTTCTGTTCAAATATCGGATTTAAGTGATTCAAGCGGCATTGGAAAGCTAACTCAAAATAATATAATTCGTTGTAATAAAGGATTTTCTTAATTCGTACGTTTACTATGCCAAAATCTCCCTGCAATAAAAGGTCACAAATCTAGACGAATCCTATTCCGATTTAGACTTCTATTTTGACTAGGAGACAGACCTCCGAATTATCTACGTTTAATAGGGCTTCTAGGACTTCCCTAAGCCTATAGATAGACTTCTTTGCATTCAAGGAAAGATATATAGAATTTCAGAGAGCAAAATTCTACAGTTTTTCTCTTTTTAGTTTAGGTTTTCTTTAGATATAGGTTAAAATGTGGAGCTAAATTCCCAACTAAGGTTGAGGATGAAGCCTCACCGATGGAGAACATCAATACTTTCATGTAAATTTTTATTTATCTGATTTTATTGGGTTTAATATTTCAATTGTTTTACTTCTTTTCAATGTGTAGAGTGATTCTTGGATATCTTTTGTGATTCAAGAATACACTTGATGATATAAGATAATTTCACATAATTGATTGCTTGATTTTATTTGCCTAAATAATTGGATATCCCTTGTGATTTGTTCTACGGATACATTTGGTGTTTCAATTAAGATTGGATATCTTTTGTGATTTAGGGATACATCTGATGATTTAATTGATATTGGATTCATCTTGTGATTTGTGTAATGAATGAATACATGGGATGGTTTTGATTAACTGTTGAAGCATAGTGAAACATATCTAAGATTTTAATTGTGAGAACTTCAGATTAATATTGATAAACATGGAATTATGTTGTTATGATTCGGTGAGTGTGAATTCCCAAACCTTAGTATTTTATCTCTTAGTTTATTTTAATCAGTTTATGTTTGTCTTTTAATTTTCAAAACCAAAATCAAAAACCTTTTGGAACTTGATTAGGATTTAATTAGTTTAGATATAAATTGCTCTTTCAAAAACACGATTCCCTGTGGGTTCGACCTCGCACTTGTAATCCATTAAACTACAATCGATTTGTGCACTTGCAAGTTAAATAAATTTGCACAACAAGCACATCATGGATGAGGATTCCGTTGGCTTGGCGGATCCCATATATTTTGACTAAATGAGTCAGCTTCATAGGTTCGAGCGCAGGCCTTATGCACTCGAGTCTTCCATCAGGCCAGGGTATATGATCTCCTTCCTGGTTTTATCTTCTCCATTGGTGTTTCATTTTCATTCTTTGATTATATTTTTACAACAATGTGTTGCACTTAACTGGTATTTGGTTGGAGTATCACTTATTTGTTTTTCAGGGACAAATGTTTTTACATTTAAGTTTTGGGGTATGCTATGAGCCATACCTATTCCAACGAGTTTTCTCATCTCCCTGTAATTATCTTTCCATTTTGTATACACATTGAGGACAATGTGTAATTCAAGTACAGGGGTATGGGAGACACACACACACTTTGTCCAAAATTTTTGAAAAATGCATGTTCTTGTTATTCTTTAGACTTTGGTTGACCTAAAAACTGTGATTTGAATTTCATTGGTGAGCTCAGAATGTTGAACACATGATCTGATGCCTAGAATTCCAAGTCTTGTTACTTACTTTTGGCATTTGAGAATTCACTTGTTTTGTTTTTAAATTGCCACAAGCACATTAGCACATAGTTTGTGAGGTATGACATGTGAATAGACCTCCAATTCGTTGAGAGAGAAAAGAATAGACCTATGGCTAAATCCTTTGAGAGAGAAAAGAATTAGAGTAGATACCATGCCCAATTTGTTACTTAGGGAGATCAATAGCTTAAGGAGTAGATACCATGCCCTTAGGTTGGCAAGCATTAAGTATATCAAAATAATTATTAGCATTGGCATATTGTTTATCTTATTTGAGTATGATTAGTGGTGGATATCAAAACCCAAACCCTTTTGTTCTTATTTCTATCTTTTATTACCTTTTTATTTTGTTATTCAATTCAACTTGTGAAATCTTATTTAATTTAGTTGATTAATTAGGAAAAATATTCTAGACATAATTTCATCAATCCTCGTGGGAATGATCTCGTATTTGCCTACTATACTATCGTTTTGATCTTGTACACTTACGAGCAAAACGTAGCAATTGTTTTCCTATTAATTTAGGTGAGTAATTTTCACAACAATACTGCTACTTAATTCTTTACCTCTTTATCCTTGATTCACTGATTTTACGTTATTATCATACATGTGAAAAACAAATGTATATATTTTGGTATGCCAACCCAAATTCCCTAGTCGGAGACTCTAAGAATAATAACCATCAAATCTATGTCAAAGGAAAATTTCTTGTCTCTTTGTTTATCGACAAATGATTTGGATTCCCTCTTAAAGTTGGTGTTCCTACAATGTTAGATGTGATTACCCAAAATACTGAGTACTTTTGACTGATGATAGGTCTCACTCTTAGATACATCAAAATAATCAACACTTCACATTTGAGTTCACGAACTTCTCAAGATTTAAAATCAAAGTCTAAATGGTCTTTTAAGGAGTTTATTGTATTTCCTTAATATACATTATCTTTATGAAAAAGACAATTCCTTGGTCCGTTTAGTGCCTTAGGATCTCAGCACACTACACATCAATCTCGAAGTCACCGCTTCTCTAGATCAAGGTAGATCCTTAAGATTTGATGTGTAATGGTCTTACTTAAAATGGAATGCCCAATTGTATTTACTGACTGCGAACTTTATACATTTAAGCATACAAGGATTATAGACTATGACCTTGTGTGATAACTACTTTACTCACACCCTAGCCATATTCAGTGTAATCCTAGGACCTTTCACATGCATAACAAATGTGATGAACTTGGTAATAAGCATGCAAAAGACATTTTATCTGATATATGCACAAATCATTTTATTCAGTGAATATAACATATATATTCATTAGAAACATTTGAATGTCAACACACATATAAAATCACTGGGATTTAGGGCATAATCCCAACAAACTCCCACTTGCCTGTAATTCTAATTAGGCACACATTTGACTCCCATTCCTCCCAAGAGAGATTTTAAAATATCCTATAGCAAGGTATTAGTGAGCGGGCCAGCCAAAACCTCAGCCAATGGAATTTTAATTGTAATTGTATCGCATTGAGATACTATCTTCCTTATAGGATAGATAATTTTGCTACTTTGATTACCATTCCTATGGTTCCTTAGTTCATTGGATTCTGGAACTACTCCATTGTTGTTGTGAAACAACGTAATAGGAGTTTGCTCTAGCCTAATGACACTAAGATCCACTAGGAACTACTTGACCCAGTGATGCTTTCTTTGTAGTCTCACAAGCTGCGACACATCAGCATTCATAGTGGAGTTAGCAATCCAAGATTGCTTGATCATTCTCCCACTAAACGGATCATCTACCTAGGGTACATGCATACTCTACGGTAGACTTTTGGAATCACAATTTGGCTAATATCTACTGACCATGTTTAACTATATATCATACATCTTGTCTAGCTTATAGTATACATGAGGCTTCCTATCCCGAAGCGTAAGTAACTGCCCTCATTTACTATTGACATTGAGGTGTCATAAGACACTACTACTTTGTACGATGAACTCCATGCCCAAAAGTAAATATGCTTTTATTGGAGTCTAATATACTATGTTTTGCTATGACCTTGCGTATATAGATAGTATGGGATAAGCCTATCATCATATTTTTGCAATCTCGCAAAGACTTGATCCTAGGATATAGTTTGCTTCTCCCATGTCTTTTATATCAAAACTGATTTAGACAATCAGATTTACAATGTTGATAATGTCCCCACATTGTTTCCAATGAGCAGGATAACATCAAAATTTAGCACCAAGACTACTACTACATGACCACATTTCTTGTACACATTATGTGCAAAATATCTACCTAAATTAATAGGTAAATAATTGTACGTTTTACCTGCAAGTGCACAAGATCAACATAGTAGTATATGGTGCAAGTACAGGATCATTCCCATGAGGATTGCTGAATTTATGTTTAAAAATAAATTCCTTAAGTAAAACAAAGATTGATTGTTTAAGTGATGATAATAAAAGGTAGGGCTTTGATATCCACCACTAATTATATTTAGCTAATATAACAATATGCCAATGCTTTGATCATGTTATGCATATCTAATGTTTGTCAACCTAAGGGCATGGCGTATACTCCTAAGGTTATAGATTTCCCTAAGCAACGAGTTAGGCATAGCGTATACTCTAACTCTTTTCTTTTCTAAGGGATTTAGCATGATGTATACTAAGTTGTTCCTTAGAAAAGCATATACTCTATGAAAATCGACAAACACATAAGGCCTAGGGCATGGCATATACTCTCGGTTCCCCATGTTGATTAACCCAAGAATCGCGGTGTGGATTCTTTTGTTACTTATGTTAAACCCAAGACTCGGCCATCCAAATTGATTTAACTAACTAGTCCATACCACATGCATATGTTGATCAGACACACACATATGAGGAATTCATGCAAGTAGGCATTAATAAAGTTAAATAGCACAACAAGATCATCACAAGGGCGCCAATATTGAAATATTAACTAAACATAACTAGGGCTTCAATCTAGCCCTACTAATTAAATTAGCTACACATAAAATTGATGTAAAACATCTTCATAAAGAAAATAAAAGAAAGGAAAAGAATAAACCCGAGACTTGAACTTGAAGAGCCCCTATTCTTCTCCTTACAAAGTATATTTATTCTAAAGGCTTAAGGGTCTATTTATAGGCTTTAGAAGTCCTTGACAAAGTAGTAAAACTAGGGATTTCATAGGGTTTCAAAACCTAGTACAATTGGGAGTTGGAAAATCCTAATATGGAAAGAATGACAATCTGGCCGCCACTTGGTATGTCTCCTGCGCACGGGTGCGATCGATCGCAACCCGTGTGCGCTCGATCGCAGGTCTGCGATCGATCCTCTTCTGGCATGCACTCGATCGCTCTTGGCCTGGACTGTGCTTTGTCTTCTCGGGCACTGCGCTCGATCGCTCCTAGCCTTATTTGTGCTGTGTCCTCTCTGGTATTGCGCTCGATCGCAGGTACCCTGTGATCAATCGCAGTGTCAGGGAGTTCCAATTTTTTCCATCTTCTCTCTTTGAGCCCAAATCATCTAGATTTACTTCATTTTCTTCCAAAAGCCTGCCAAAGTATTAAAAACACAAAAATGAATTAAAATGGCCTAATTAACTAAAACCAAAGGATTAAAACATGCAAGTTAAGGGCTGAAAATATGAATATTTTAGCACTTATCAACACACACATGGTTCATCAAGGTTTTGCTAAAAACCCATACTTGTTTGATTGTTACATCAAACTTGATGTTACATGATCAAGATGCTTGCCTTGGTTTAAGCTATAAAGTTGTCTAGTTGCATCACATAGATGCCCTTGTCAAGTTGGTCTTTCATAAAAGCAGCCTTAACATCCATTCGCCTAACGTATAGTTAAAATAAGTGGCAATGGTCGAGAATATCTAGATGGACTTAAGCATGGCTATTGGCAAAACTATTCTGGCACCATCTTACCTTCAAGGTTTCAACCTTCCCATCCATTTTTCTCTTTCTCTTGTAAATCCTATTTACAATCACTAGGTTAAAAGCCATTACGCATCTTTACAAGAGTTCAGACATAGTTGGCAATATTAAAATTCCAACATACTTTCCATAGCTTAGACCACATGGTCTTCATTCACATCATTAATGCTACCTCATAGGATCTTGGATCCTTTTTTCAAGTTCATTACGTATAGCCCCGTAGGCTTCTCCTAATAACATGAATTTGACAGGCATCCTGACGATCCTCCCACTGAGAAGCGGTATAATGGTGCTTGGTGTCTCACTATTAGTAACTTGTGGTGTGTTAGATACGACCACATCATCTTCAAGAACTTTTGCAGATGATCTATATCCAACTTCTAGCATTACTTCTAGAACCACCTCACTCTATGGTTTAAATTTGTTTACATAGTCTTCCTTTAAGTACCTAGCATTTGTAGTAACAAACACTTACTTAACCTTTAAGCTATAAAAAGAAATAACCCCTTGTCCCTTTTGATATCTAACAAACAATCATGCTTATGTTTTGGATTTCATCTTATCTATCTTTCCATTCAACCCAAAATGTGGACACATCATATGCCGGGATTTACCTGGGACCACAATTCAACAGGTATCTTGCAGTAGAGCTAAATGGATCCAAATTAAGCAAGTATACTGTTGCTTATATCCCAAAATGACATAGGCAGAGTAGTTTACCTCATCGTAGCTCTTACCATTTTTAAGAGTACTCAATTCCTTCTATTTATACACTTTTCTGTTGGGAGTACTCGGTGCTATCAAGTGAGATACAATCCCTACTTCTCACTAATGGTCTTCACATCCCAAGGAAGCATCGGAAGCAGTCAAATGGACCATACTCAGAGACCTGCAATCCAGGGTGGCAGAACCACCCAAATTTCTCATGGAAGCAGAACCAACTGATAAATCAAGGAAGAGCTCCTCATCATGCTCACAATCAATACCCTCTTGGATTTCTTCTGCCGGCTCAAAATCATGCCTTCCAAGCCCCCACTCAAGTGCCAGTTTCTTCTTCCCAATCGTCCTTGGAAGACACTATCAAGGAACTCCACTCTCAAACTACACAGACCCTCTAGGACTTCATGAAGATGACTGGCCAATCCATAAATGAAGTGAGGAGTGCGACCATGGTAAACACCCAACCGATTGCCAAGATGGAGAGTCAGATGAGTCAAATTGCAAATAACTTGGGTGAGAGAGAAAAGGGGAAGTTACCAAGTCAGCCCGTGCCCATTCCTAAGGTGTATGCGATTGGAAATTCTCCAAATTCTCTGCACGGGCATGAACAAGTGCAGTCTATTGTCACACTTAGGTCAAGGAGACAAGTGGACAATAAAGTGGATCAAGAAGATGAGGACCTTGTTGAGCCACAAGGGCAAGAGAGTGGAAAAGCTGAGAGGAGAGAAGTTCAGCCGACCACTGTCCAGCCCATTGTTGATGATCCCCCTAGGAGTTTTATCCCAAAAGCTCCTTACCCAGAATGATTGAAGGCTCTAAAGAAGAATGCGTAGTATGCTGAAATCCAGGAGGTATTCAAACAAGTTCAGATAAACATTCTATTTTTGGATGCCATCTAGCAAGTGCCTTCTTATGCTAAGTTCCTAAAGGATTTGGTCACTGTCAAGAGAAAGATCAACATCCCAAAAAAGCATTTCTGACCGAGCAAGTCAGCTCCATCCTTCAATGCAAGCTTCCTATTAAGTATAAGGACCCTGGGTGTCCTACCATTTCTTGAATGGTAGGAGTTAGCTAGATTGAAAGGGCCTTATTGGATCTTGGAGCAAGTGTGAATCTCTTGCCCTATTCAGTCTACTTACAATTGGGGTTAGGAGAATTGAAGCCCACATCTATGACACTCGAATTGGTTGACAGGTTAGTGAAGAGACCAAGGGGAATAATTGAGGATGTATTGATCAAGGTGTACAAGTTTTATTTCCCTGTGGACTTTACAGTGATAGACGTGGAGTCGGTGCACATTGTTGGGAGCCAGATTCCGGTGATTTTAGGGCGACCTTCCTAATCAACTGTAGAATTGGGGTGATGAAAATTTCTTTTGAGGATATGACTGTGGAGCTCCACATATTTGACATCCATAGCAGCCACTTGACGATGATGAAGTCCGCAATGTGTGCTTAATTAAATAGATAACAGATGAGGCGGTAAGTGAGTTAAGCTTGCAGGAACCTGAGGTGGAGAGCTTTATTCAAGATGGAGATGATCTGGGTTTGGATGAGTTAGTTGAGCAAGCTGAGGCAGTTTTGGATCCCATTCCTGAGATGTAGCTGGAGTGTTGGGAAACCACTGAGATATCATTCCCCACACCATATTCATCAGCAGTTGAGCCGCTCGAGTTGATTTTTGAGAGCAAATGGGTTAGACCCATTCATGTGTGGCCTAAGTGGCCAAGTGTGACTGTGGGGAGGAATAAGGATAACGAGTTGTTCCCAACTCGTTTTCAGATAGGATGGCCAGGGTGCAGTGATTACAGCAAATTGAAGGCAATCACAAGGGAAAGATCACTTCCCTCCCCCATTCATTGATCCGTTGGTGGCACGGTCAACTGGACATTCTTACTACTATATGCTTGACGGTTACTCCAGCTACAACCATGTTACTTTGGTCCCCGGCAATCAAGAGAACACCATCCTCACATCTGTCTTTGGTGGGATTGCCTACTATCACATGCTGTTTAGATTATGCAATACACCTGCTGTGGAAAGTCTAGCTGAAGACTGTAAACTTAGCGCTTGTGGGAGGCAACCCTTTGTTACTTTTAGTTTTTTGTTGTCATTTGATTTTCTTTGGTGTTTGTTTTTATTGTGTTTTTCAGGAAATCTGTCTGCCGTTCAAGTTTGGGGGAGCGTTCTCCTACGTTACACCTGACTTACGCTGCCCATCTGGTATTGTATTTCTAGACATATTGGGGACAATGTGTCATTTTAGTTTGGGGGTGGGGTAGACATTTCTATCTTTTTCTTTTATTATTTTTGTTGTGTGTTTGTGTTTAAAAATAAAAAATAAAAAAAAATAAATAAAAAAAAAAGCTATGTTGTTGATTGAGCATGATTACATCATAATTGTGATTTATATGTCATTGGTCTATTTAACATCTTGAACACAGCATGTCATTAGAAATCTGAGTTGTTTGACTCATTTGTTGGATTAGAGAGACCTCACTTGTCTTAGTGTTTATCACGTGCACATTAGCATAGGGTCTATAAGGTATGAGATTTGACTTGAGGTGTGAATGTCTTAAGATTTGTAGGTTAATTTGGTGATGAAAATCTTAGCTTAAAATGAAAAAATGAAATCATTAGTTTGAGTTTCTCATTGTGTAAGCGGACCTCGTGCCTCACTAACCATTGAGTGTTCACGTAAAAAGATGAAAATTTAGCGTTGATTGATTGTATGACTAGTTAGGCTTCGTAGCTCTTTTTGACTTGAGTCATTAAGCCCTTAGGGATGTTTCTACATCTAGTGCCCTAAAACCACCTGGTTTGGGAGTACTGGCCCAACACTCGTTACATAGGTCAATTAGAAGCTTAAGGGAGTCCAACATTGCACAGCCTACACAAAAAAAAAAAAAAAAAAAAACAATGGACCTTTTGATTCAAGCCTTGGTTGTTTTCATCTGATTGCATTCTTATGAATTTTGGGGTATACAAGCTTCGAGAATAATTGAAACCTCATGAGTCTATGTTAGTCTCACTTTGCACTTATTGGAGCATGTGTTGTCTTAATTTTTCAGCTATGAGTTGAGTGAATTTTGGATATCTTGATGATGTGATTGTTGTGTTCACCTTGTTAAACCAGCTTATAATGTATGAATCATGTGTTTGTGTAAAAATCTTTGTTTGTGAATAATATAGTGCATGAAATGTTTGTTAGTATCATTGCTGGTAAATCCTCACGAGACTTCACTCATCCTTTAGGGATGCCTAGGGGTTTAAAAGGATTGTTGCATATGCTAAATCCAATCGTTTCTCCCACGAAAGCGGACTTAGGTTTCATGCTTTGATTTTGTTTTTCATTTTCTTTTGCTAAGGGACTAGCAAAATGTAAGTTTGGGGGTATTTGTTGAGCATTGAATATTGCATATTTGGGCCACTTAATTTATGTTTACTAAGCCTTTGGCTCTATTATTTTCTGATGTTTTTGGTAGTTTTGGTGCTTTAGTGTTTTGCAGGTGATTGAAAGAAAATTGTGGTTCAAATGTAGAAGATCCAAAGAAATTGAAGAAAGGCATTTCTGGAGGTAGGATCGAGTGCAGTACACTAGTGATCGAGTGCACATGCGCTCGATCGCTAAAGCCTTACGCTCGAGCGCTGCTGCGCTCGAGCTTGGACATCAGCGCACGAGCGCAACTACTCCGCAGAAGACATGAAGCCCGAGTGCGATCGAGCCCACTTGTCTGACTTGGTAGCTTTGAAGCCTTAGTTTTTGTTATAGATACCATTTTTTTTATTAAAAACGCACCAAGGGGGCGCTGTTCACTGTACTTTTGACGTTTTTCTTGCATTTTGAGGCCTAAATGTGATTTCCCTTTGTAAGTTTTTAGTTTTCGATGAATTCAATCCATTTAATCATGTCGTTTGAAGTCATGAGAGGCTAAAATCTTCGACTAAGGTGGAAGATAAAGCCTTGCCATTGATTAGTTTTATGTTTTCATGTTTGTTCGTACAATTCCGACCTTAATGTAATGTACGTTCGTTTCAATTCAATTATGTGACAAAATTGTGTTTGATTGTGCCGAAGTTGGATATTCATTGTATTTCATCCGTCAGATACATTGCATCTTTTGATTTACTTTGGATATCCATTGTCTTTTGTGCAAAGTATGGATACATTGGATCTTTTAAATTAAATTGGATATGCATTGTCTTTTGTCAAATGGATAGATTCATTGAATCTTTGAATAGGAACAATAGAACATGCATAGGGTTTAATTGTTTGTCGGATTTATGACTAAAACATAAGAATGTATACTTTAATTTGGTGACGTAGATTCTGAAAACCTTAGTACCTTTTTATCATTCAATTTAATCATTTTTAATTTTAGTTTATTTTTATTTTGCACAACAAAAATCCCAAAATTTAGAACTAAGTGAAAATTGAATTAGTTTAGATAAAAATTAATTTTTGCAATGCAATTCCCTATGGATCGACCTCGCACTCGCACACGCTGTACTGCACACGACTTGTGCACTTGCGAGTAATTATATTTTTCACATCATGTTTATATTCAATCATTATGAAATTCTTCTCTTATCTTAAAAAGTCTTTTATATTGATTGAACTCAATCCTTCATATTTTCTGTGATTATGTGAGTGATTGTTATACAATGGTTTTAACTGACATATGATCAAGAGGATTAGAGAGGCCATGCCTAGGAGAATGGATTGTACTATACCCTATTTTAGTGTAAATTAGGTCGACAGTTCGTGCCAACTAAAGATGGGTTATACTATTCCCTTGATTATATGTAGCCTATTAAGGAATTAGATAATCCATACCTAGGAAGGACGGATCGTACCGCATCTTAGTGGTTAGGTGGACAGTCTGTGCCAACCGAAGATGGGTTATACTTATTTCTTAAATGATGGTATTTTCTTGATTACTCGAGTTAGACACCTATATCATGCATAATATGAATTTCTCTTATTAATTTATGATTGACCATTGTTATGCGGTGAGTGGTGAAATTAACCCCCTATTCTTTCTCTCATCACTACTACCTTTACTTTAATATCTTTACTTTTATGCATTTCAGTTACTAATAAACAAAATCAAATCAATCTCTTTTAAATTGAGTTATATTTAATGTTGAGAAGCTTGATAACAACACCTCGTAGTCCTTGAGGTTCGACTCCCTCTATATAGCCCTATCTGACAAGGATTCGTTCTATTGCGAGTGGTTCATTTTATTATTGATTCTTTTTTAATACAAAAAGACTACATCAATTTTTGGCACCACTGTTGGGGACTGCTTAACGGTTACGCTATTAAGTTCTAAAGATTAAATTTAGCTTAATTTTTTTTCCCTATTTTCCTTTAATATATATATATATTTCGCTTTTCCTTTTGCCTTTTTGTTTTCAGGTCCGTAGCTACACAGCACAGCATCAGCAATGCACACTGAGCGCACCTGATAGTGCGATTCAGAGCACTTGCGACATCCTACCAGATTTCAGCGCGCCTGTGCTAAAGCCCCAACATGTTGCATGCGAGCCACACATCGGCAGTGCGCTCGAGCATAGCATGCAGTGCGATCGAGCGCACATACAGTAACTTGTTTCTAGCCAACTGTGTGCGAGTGCAGCACCCCTGCGCCTCTCTCTTGACGACAGTGAACTTGAGCGCACTCTGTAGTGCGATCTAGAGCACCTACGCTGCCTGCCTAGTTCCAGCTTTGAATTTTCAGCACAATTTTTAGGCCATTTGTGAGTTTCTTTTTCTTTTTTTCTTTTTTCTTTTGTTAGTTTTTTGTTGTTTTATTTTTATCAGTTTAGTTCATGTGGGGAGGCATTCCAGCACCGAATGGACCTTGTTCATATTGCCAAAGCCCTTATCACTAGGTTAGAGATTGTCCTATTGCTGGACAATTATCTAACTACTCTTATGAGCATATGAACACAAAGTTCTCTAGAGTAGGGAATGATCCTTATTCTGTTTCCTATAACCTAGCATGGAGCAACCAGTCTAATCTTTCGTGGCAAGCTCATGCTCTTGGAAATTATGCTCCACAATTTCATGAGCTGCACCTTCAGGCTTATCCGCATTTCAATGATCAGTCCTATTATTTCCCTCAATATCAATCTACTCCACAACAGCAATATCAAGCTGAGCCACCTCCTCTGAGGAATTCTAACTATGTAGAGAAGATGGTAGCTAATCAGGAGAAAATGTTCGAGAAGGTGTCTGCTGCCCTCAACAAACTGGAGGCCATTGATCAACTGCTACACTGTCACTCTCAATCTATTGCCAAGATAGAAGATTACCAAGAGGAGCCATCTCCTTTGTCGAATTTTGACTTTAAAGATACGATGTTGAATCTTATGAGTGAGACTAATCAGTTGGTGAACTCTCAACAAGAGATGGTGAACTCTCACTCTCAATCCATTGCAAGGATAGAGCCTCAACTCAAACAAATAGCCGATATCCCCAACAGAGAAGAAGAAGCCCTTCAAAGTCAGTCGATGGCCAATCTTGATGGACACTACATTATGGATGAGAGTACTTCTTAACATGAGCAAGCTATCACCACACTGAGTCGTGAAGAAGTTGTAACATCCTGGTCCCATATTTGGAAGATGAGGAAAAAGCCAACATAGATTGGGTGGTTTATAGAGATAGTCATTAGTGTTAAGTCACACATTGCCTAATTACTAGGTGAAATTGGACATTATAATGAATTCTAGGAAAGCTCCAAATTGATTAGTCATTTTGGGGTAATAGCGTAGATGTGGCTAGCGCTTTTCTCTGGGTCATTACAAATGGTATCCAAGCTAGGTTGTAACATTATGTCATTTGGTACTGGAGCACTGCATGACGTGGCCTTGACAAGAACGTTAGGAATTTAAAAGGGGGAGTTTGTAACACCTCAGTCCCATATTAGAAAGATGAGGAAAAGCCCACATAGAGTGGGTGGTTTATAAGATAGTCATGAGTGCTAAGTCTCACATTGCCTAATTACTAGGTGAAACTAGGATTTATAATGAATTATAGCGAAGCTTCAAATTGACTAGCTCTTTTGGGGTGATAGCGCAGATGTGGTTAGTGCTTTTCCCTAGATCGTTACAAATAACGACTCAAGGAAAAGTGCTAGCCACATCTATGCTATTTGTAACACTCTGGCCCCATATTGAGAAGATGAGGAAAAGCCCAAAATAGAGTGGGTGGCTTATAAAGATAATCATTTCCCAATGAAAGAGCTAAATGTTACTTTTATCTAAAATAGCACTTTAAATGTTTAAAAAACCCCCTACATTGGATTAGCCAAAAGAAAATGTAAAATTGATATTTGATTAGAAGAGCTAAAAAAAAAGCTAAATGTAGCAGCACTTTTCAAGGGAGCTATTTTATTTTTCATTGTTTCTCACATATTTTCTCTTTTTCCCAAATCTTTTCCTACTTTTTCTCTGCATGTTCTCTTTTTCCCAAAACTTTTCCTATTTTTCCTCTCACGTGTTCTCTTTTTCCCAAAACTTTTATTGCTTTTAATAATATTTTAATAGAATAGATAGAAATATAGCTAATCGGATGTAGAGACATTTAAAAATGGATTAGCTAAACTAGATAAAAGTGAGTTTTGAGAAGCCATTTTACATAAAAATATGGCTCCTCCATTGAGAATACTCTAAGTCTCACATTGCCTAGTTACTAGGTGAAATTGAGTTTTATAATGAATTCTGGGGAAGCTTCAAATTGACTAGTCCTTTTGGGTGATAGCGCAAATGTGGCTAGTGCTTTTTCCTAGGTCATTACAAATGATATCAGAGCCACCTAGTAACGCCAGGTCATGCGGTACTAGAGTACTGTATGACATGGCCGTCACGAGGACATCATGTGACAATCCTAAGTCCCTTTAGAGTATTTTTAGTTGACTCGTAGATTTTTTTTTAAAAAAAAAGGGTTGGCTTAGGTTAACAATGAGAATGGACGAATTAAAAATATATAATAATAGAAATAATAATAAGTAAATAAAATAAAAGAGTAAAATATAAATAATAGTAATATATATATATATATTGATGTATTGATGCCCTAGGCGATGACAACCAAAAGAAAAACCCTAAGCTCCTTTAAAACCTATTTCCTCTCTTCTATTCAGCCTATTTAAGGGAGTGAAACAAGCTTGCCGCACACCAAGAGAGAAAGAAAGAAGAAAACAAAAAAAAAAAAGATTTTTCCCTGCCGCTCACTTTTCCCTCCTCACGTTGCTCTCCCTGTTATGCGTCTGGTATGGCCTCACAGATTGCTTTTCTTCATCTGATATATATACTCATTCATAGCACAATTGTGAGTCAAATTGTAGTGGTTGCATTGGTTGCCGTGTGGTCTTGTAGTGGGAAAGAGAGATTTGTTTTCTTCTTGTTTTACTCCTCACGTGCAGCTATATATATATAGTGATTTGAAGAACTTACAAATATTCATATACATGAAGAATACTTTAAAGTATATATATATATATAATGAATTGTAGTATTTTTTAATATACATACATCTGGATTGCTTCAAAATATGTAAATATATATAAGGTTTTAAAGGATTTATAAATATATACATGTGATTGCTTTAAAGTGTATATATATATAATGATGGAAGTATTTATAAATACACGTATATCTGGAATGTTTCAAGATATATAGATATATATGATGATCCAAAGTATATATATATATAGTACCTCAGCGTGCATATGCAAGTGCAACAAGGTTTGAAGTATACTTAGCTATATATCTATATAAATATAGAATAAATGAGAGTAATCTTTTTATAAACAGAATAATTTAAAGTACATTAAGATATATATATGAATCCTAAGGAATAAAATAAATTCTGGAAATTTATTGAGAAAACATACCTAAATACCTAAGTAAGTTCATTCTCAATTGATTAGCAAGCCAACTCATAATAGTAGTAGAATGTTTTGTTATGACGTGTATGAGGGTAGTAACATGTCTGTGTGTCCTTCAGGAGATTAGTTAGCAGTCAGAAGAAATTTTTACTGCAGTCAAGAGGTAAGTGAATTTACTATCCCTTCCAGAAAAATTATCATGCCATGCTATTTATGAAACTTTGTTTCAAATTACAAATGATCATTTTGTTTATACTATGAAATTATGTTGCATGCATGACAAGTTTGAGAAAAAGAAACTTTGTGAAAATAATGATGTTTATAAGAGTTTTTGAGAAAATGATGACAAACCCTCCTACATGTTGCCCTAGAGAAGTACAAGAAATGAGGAAATAGTGTTATAAAATGAGGGCACATGTAGGGAGGAGTGTATTTTTGGCCCAAGAGAAACAAGAGAGAAGCTCGGTACCGATGCTAAGGATGGAGGCGCAACCGCTAAAAGAGGCTCTGCCAGAAGGTGGTTCCATCATAGTTTTTTTTGCCATGCTGAGTGCACCCAGAGTTAATCGGCTGTCCAGGGGACGGGGCTGCAGCCACAGTATCTCATCCCAGGTTGCAAGGACCGCGCAACCCTAGTATACGGGGTAACAGCATACATGGGCCCTAGTATGAGATAAAGACTATCATAAATTTTATTGATGAAAATATATTTTATTTCTTGTTTCAGGTGGTGGCCAGGCTGCACTAGGAGGCCGGAATGGGGGCGGGCGTGTTTAGGATTTCTTATGATTTCATAGTAGTTAAGTTAATAAGTGCGTTGGCACAGTTTCTTTCAGAGATTGACAAATTTATTTTAATAAGGATCTCTATCTCGTTGTGAGACATATTTCTGTTAAACAAGAATATTTTAGTTTAGTTATTATTTTTAGACAAGATATTCTATACTTTCATGCATTCATTGTTATACTAGTATTGTTTAGTTGATAAACCTTATGGATCTTTGCGAGTAAGAAAATCATTAACAACCCTAACCCTAACGGGCTGGGGATGTTACACATCAAGAATTTAAGAGGGGGAGTTTGTAACACCCCGGTTCCATATTAGAAAGATGAGGAAAAGCCCATATGGAGTTTTGTAATGACCCAGGGAAAAGCACTAGCCACATCTGTGCTATCACCCCAAAAGGACTAGTCCTTTTGGGGTAAAAGTGCAGTGTGGCTAGCACTTTTCCTTGGGTCATTACAAAATGGTATCGAAGCCACCTAGTAATGCCAGGTCATGTGGTACTGGAGCACTGCATGACATGGCCCTGATGAGGATGCCAGTAATTTAAAGGGGGAGTTTGTAACACCCCGGTCCCATATTGGGAAGATGAGGAAAATGAAAGGAGTAACACGCGGCTTCCCCCACTTTCCCCAATGCCCCTTACTACCACTCATTACTCCTTTCATTTTTCTTCCTTCTTTCTTTTACCACGCGGCTTGGACTTTTCCTTTCATTTTCTTGACTTCACCTACTTTCATTGCTTTATTACCTAACAGAGAGCAAGAAACGAGAAGATAGAGAGAGGGAGCCTTATGGATGTAAGAAAGAGAAGAGAGGAGGAGAGAAATGTTGCAATAGAGTGAGAGATGGACAGAGAAGCATGAGAGAGAGAAAAAGGGTGAGATGCTGAAACAGAGATTGAGAAGATGGCCAAGAGAGAGATTTGCAAAATAATAAAAATGGTTTCTTCAAAGGAGAAATTCTTCTTCCTTTAGCTATGGGTCTTTGATTTTAAGTTGAGTAATGGGTCTTAGATGAGTACCTTTTGATTTAATCAGGATGATATTGGGTGGTTTCACTGTTGAGGATTTTGAATTAGTTTTTGGAGTTGATTCTCTATTTTTGGGATGAGTTATAAGATGTTTTGGGTTGGATTTTAATGGGTTAACTTCCCTAAAGGAGTAGAATGGAGTATTTGATATTGGTAATTCCTGGTTAGATTTCTTGAGGCTTAGCCGAATGGGTTGATCTTGATTGCTGGGTGTCAATTTCTGGAAGAACCCATGAGTGGTATTTTGGGGGTTTGAAGTCTTGTTCTTAGTTGACTGTTGGGAAGTGGGAGTTAATTGATTTTCGTGAATTGTTATTAATATAGTTCTGAATAAACAGAATGAAGCAACAAGATATTTTTTTCAAGATGATTAATTAGCAGTTTAAAGACTACTCATAGCCCCAGTCTAGAGGTAAGTAAATTCACTACCCCTTCTAAAATTACTTCATGTCATGCTATTTATATATTCTTGTATTAAACTGTAAATAATTATTTTATTTACCGTCATGGAGATATGTTGCATGCATGAAAACTTTCTAAATGAATTCTTTAGAAAGCTTCTATTTCTTTTAAATGCTTTCTAAATAGAGTAAGTCTATATTTGTAAAAGTTTTCAGTTTAAGAAAAGAAACTTGAGAAATGATGATGATTATGAAAAAAAAAAAAAAAAATGATGGTAAACCCTCCTACATGTTGCCCTAAGATGAATCAAGAGAAGTACATAGAGAAGTACAAGAAATGAGATAAATGTTTATAAAATGAGGGCACATGTATGGAGAGTATTTTTGGCCCCAAGATAAGTAAGAATGAAAGGAGTTTGGTACTGATACTCAGGTGGAGGTAAAACCACTGAAGGAGGCTATGCAAGAAGGTGGTATTCCATCAACTTGACCGTTGAGTGCACCAATAAGAGTTAATTGATAGTCGGGCATGGTTGAGGCCACAGTTCAGTGCCATGGTTACAAGGACCCACAACCCTCGTCCAAAGGGGTAACAGTGTACATGGGCCCTATTATGAGATAATGACTAAAGATAAATGCATTGATGAGTTATAAGGATGAATTATAATGATGTTTTATCATGATGTTAAATAATGATGAATTACGATGATGATCTATTGCTAGATGTAATAGCATGTATATAATATGGGAGATACAACCGTACATATATATATATTGTTATGACTAGTTGTATATTTATTTGAGAAAACCTTTTTCAAATCTGGGGACAAAAAGTAAAACTATTTATGGCTGTGGATTTTGCTAATTGGGTCCCCTTTGGGCTCATTCAGTTGTATTTCTTGTTCTCAGGTAAGGAGCAAGCTGAAATACAAGGCCGGAATGGGGGTGGAAATATATTATCCAATAGTTTGTAATAAGCACTCTGATAGACCATATAGATCTTTGCAAAAATTTTTGTTGTAAGAGAAGAAAAGTGGCAAACTCAACCTTAACGGGCTGGGGATGTTACAATTTCGGTATCAAAGCAAATGTTATAAGGTTTTGTAGACTTTTCAAAAAAAAAAAAATTGGGTTATTGGGAAGCCACATTCTGGCCAAGAAGAGTCTGTATTTTTGTGTGGTCTCTAATAAATGATGCATGGGCATTTTTCTAATGATTAATTTCTGGTTAAAAACAAAAAATCATCTTAGTGTGATTAATTTGGAGGATTTTATTATTGTGATCAAGTTAATGATGAAGATGGATTTTTTTTATAGATAGGTTGTGATCTATAGTATATGCCCATTTGGATTTGGGACAATTTTCTTGAGTGTCAATCGATAAGAGTATATTTGGAGGTATCTCGAGGATTTAGAAAAGATTATTGATCATGATTTAGAAATCGTATGATGGTTTTATAGATTTAGGTTGCAAGATGATTTGTGTAATTAACTTGGTGAGAAAATGGTTTTATGGATTTAGGTTGTGAGATGAATTGTGTAAATCACTTGGTGACGACTGGTCTTATGGATGTGGGTTGTGAAATGATTCTTGTAACTGAATTAGTGATATCAAAGTTTATATGAGTTTTTTATAATGGCTAAGGTTTGGTTGATGACAATAATGGGACTATGATTGAGGTTGTAATATATGGATTGATGAATAAGGATTACGTAGTGACATGAAGTGAATGCATAAGCATTGCAGGGATAGATGAAATGAGGTATACCCTAGAATCTATAAGATATTTTGATATTTACATTTGTGGTTTAAGGATTTGGGAAAACTACGGTTCACCCCCCCAAAGTTGACAGCGTTTTTCAATTTGAATACCAAAGTTTCAATTTTTGCAATCCAACCCCCCAACGTTTCAAATTTTTGTAATTTGACCAATTGTATCCAAAACTTCCCATATTGCCACTAATTTTTTTTAAAAAAAAAAATTTATGAAAAATTTTAAAAAAAATTCGGGGTGGCTATCTGGCCATTTTTGCACTCCCAAATTTATTTATTTTTTCATAAAAATAAAAATCAGGGGCAATATGGAAATTTTGGGATAATATTGGTCGAATTGAAAAAAATTGAAACTTTGTGGGGGTGGATTGCAAAAATTGAAACTTTAATGTTCGAATTGAAAAACACTGTCAACTTTGGGGGGGTAAATTGTAATTTTCCCTAAGGATTTTGATATTTTCGGATGATTGTGATGACTTTAAAGTACAATTCATGAAATCTTTGAGGTGATTCTTAGAATTTGAGGTGTTAGGTTTTTTGAAATTGAGGTAAACTATATTGAAGTGATGCTTAAAGTTTTGAGGATGAATTAATGCTACTAGGTTGTGGATAATATTTAAATTTTGAGGCATTAGTAGATATTGTATTATGAGAATTTTAGTTACATGCCAAAGCTTTTGATATAATTTTCTTTCACTCGGTAAAGATGATGGATTATTATTCTTTAGGTAATTTGAAGCGTAGATGTAAGAGTTAAAAGACAATATAATATAGTGATGTGATCTAAATTTCTTTTATAAGATATATGTTCAATGATATTCACGTATTTTAGAGGTTGATAACATGTGATGTGATTGTGCATACTTAGATGTTTTATTGATGATTAACTTGTTAAACATATTATTTGTTTAAAAGAAGTTATTACAATGACAGAATGATTACAGAATGAATATTGTATGATTACGAAAAGAAATGTTTGGAGAACAAGCTCCTTATAATATTACAGACCAATGTCCATTATTATTAAAAAAAAAAAAAGAAACAAAAAAGAAGAAGAATTTGTTGCATAAAGAGACATGTGGTAATGATGAGCAGATGATTCCTTAGAGCTGCTCTAGGAAGATTACTTTTGCATAGAGAAAACCTAGTATGAGCAGAATCGTATATATTTTATATATTTGAATTATCGAAGAGAATATTTATTTCTAATGAAGTACCTAACTAGAGCTTGGACGGAGAGACGTGCAACACCCCTGGACATCGACCCGAAGTTTTTCGTGCTATCATTGGAGACATTCGGTATTGTTCTCCATCTCCTTTGGTCCCAAGTCTTCCGTGTAAGATAACACCACCTTTTTAAGCTGAGTATTCTCCTGCTTAAAATCCACTTGTTTTCATTTGTAGTAATTGAGCAGTTGCTGTAAGAACTTAATTTGGTTTCTTAAGACATTCAGCTCAACATTTATGGCACTCAAATGTCGTGCCATGTCAGAAACTGAAGCAGCACCTTGGATACTGAATGCTAATGAATTATTAATAGCGTCAGTATCAAACATCAGCTAACAATGTTTGATCCTGTGGAATTACGAAACTTTTGGTCACTACAACAACAATAGAATCGTGGAGCACGATAGAATTGTGAATAGTGATAAGACGATTATCAAAGACAAAAGTTGGCTGCCATACGACAGGATGTGGAGCAGGTTCGTTAGGGTGTGCAATAGGTATGACAGGATGTATAGCAGGCACTTCAGGGTGAACAGCAGGCACGTCAAGTTGTACATTAGGCATAACAATGGGTTGTGCTATAGGAGCAACATTTAAGTCGATGTTGTTAACGATGATGATGATGCTACCATATTTAGGAGAGTAAGGAAAATAGTTGAGAATACGAAGAATTTGAGAGAGATGAAGTATTGGGAATAACTGTGCAGAAGAGACTGAGCATCAGAAAATGAAGAGATTTTTTTGAGTTTCTGGAAGCAGCAAACAAGTGGCTTTTAAAGAATTTTTCACTTCAGGTAAAATGAACAGTAAATAATAAACAATAGGCGACCTTGTGCCACAAAGGATTTTCGTTAAAAGATCCTGTTGAAGTAGGATCTGGTCTCTCGTCATAAATTCGATTGACACCATGAGACTTTCAGCGCTCATTTTTTTTTTTCAAATTTAATGTTCACTCAACAACTTTGAATTCCATGTGTGGTCAGCCGAATGATTGTCATGCCAACGTGCACCACACGCGCTCATTCATTATCGAGAATCCTTCCTATAAATTCATACCCCTTTCTCCATTGCAATGCATGCCTTCTGATCATACCCCTTCACTTGAGATTTTCTGCTAGTAGCCTTCCATACAATGAAAGCTCGACTTTTCTCCTAGTTGAGCGTATCCTCAATAGAAAAATACAGCATCATGACTTGACTTACAAATCCAACACCTTATACTCTCCGTAGTAAACCATTGAAGCAAGATTATCTTTGATCTTGTCCTGGTGAAGCAAGATTATCCTTGATCATGCTTCTCAGGCTAAATATCTCTCTTTTCTTCAAGTATCCATACATGACAGATTAGAGAGAGCATCTGATGTGGGTATTTTGAAAGTCTCAAAAAGGAGTCACATGCATATCATGTCTTGAAATGCTTATCAAATCTTCATTTCTGAAAAACAACAAGACTCTGTCTCTCTTTTCTTTTCTTGATCTTGGAAGACCCAAGAGAGAATTTATAACATGAGTGTTTTGGGACTTCTAGCTTGGAAACTTACCCATATCCTACTTTGCTTGCTTATCAATTTCATCTCTAGAACGCAGCAAGGCACAACATGTATTAGTCAAGAATGGATGAATCTTACATTTATGTAATCGTGTATTTCAATTGAGTTGGAATAATAATTACGAGTTTCTTTTGCTGAGCTATGATTTATCAAGTAAAGATGTAGTACAGAGAGATTCTCGCTGATATTGTATCATCGACACAAGATTTGAGATGAGAAAATAGAAACGGTTGTATATTTAGAGTGAATCGAATTATGATGTCACTTCTGAGGTATATTTATGTAATGACATTATTGGGAGATATAAATTGTAGAATGTTGGTGCTATTTACTTTTACGGATTTATGATGGCGATAAGTTGATAATTATTAGAGCATCATATTAATATTTCATATACACGATTTGGAATACGGAGATACTAAAGAAAATATAGGCAGAGATGATTTTTACACCTTTTTGATAAGATTGATTAAATTAGATCGAGGAAATTATTGCGGGCTTGCAAGGAGGACTATGATGTTTAGAGGTATGGACTAGTGATGACATGATTTTTTAAATTGATCTTTAAACCTTAACTGTAGACTGTCTTATATATGAAGATGAATAATTCGATTGTTTCTTGTTGAGGTTGAAAAAAAGAAATGGAAAAGATTTTGAGGTAGGATTTTTAGTGTGAATTGATGAACGATTGCAGAAATCGAGACTTTAGAATGTGAATGAGATTTACTCCAACAAGAAGAAGATGGAATTTCAATATGGTAAAAGTAAATATTGGAGAGTAGGCTCTAATGAATGATTGAAAGGAATATTTTAAATCTGAGTCGCTCAATTTGAATATTGGACAATAATTTATAGGCTTTAATTTCGAGGACGAAATTTCAATAAGGAGGGAAGATTGTAGCACCCCAGATTTAAAATCCTCATTTAAAGATATTAATTTGAAGATAATATTATTATAATATTTATATTAAGTAATGAGATTTGTTCTCGAAGAATTTATGGATTATATGAGTATTATAGGAATGAATTTTTATTTGAGATCATTACATCCTAAGGTTTAGGATAGATTATAGCTTGATAGTTTAGTTGATGAGTTTAAGAGATATGATGGTATAATGATACATTTTATACATTTGAAGGAAAGTTAACTTTGAGGAATAGCTGATTAGGTGTTAGCAAACGAAGAAGGGTGTGAGAATTTTTAGACGTGATTAGATATAATTTTAATAAGGATTGGGTCTAAGGTGGTGTTAATAATGCTCATCTCTTATTATATAGGACCGGACCCCTTCATGCTTAATGCACACCATTTTCTTTCTTTTCCTTTATTTATTCCACTATTTCCACACTCCCCTCTCTTTTTCCATGAAGCCCCACAAACTGTCTTTACTTCCTTCTTTTCTTCCTTACTTATTTTTCTACCAACACATCAACCCCTCTGTTCCTCCACTTTCCCCAACGCCACTTACTACCACTCATTATTCCTTTCAATTTTCTTCCTTCCTTCTTTTAGCACATGATTTGGACTTTTCTTTTCATTTTCTTGACTTCACCTACTTTCATTGCTTTATCACCTAACGAAGAGCAAGAAACGAGAAGATAGAGAGAGGGAGCCTTACAGATGTAAGAAAAAAGAAGACAGGGGGAGAGAGATGTTGCAATAGAGTGAGAGATGGACAGAGAAGCATGAGAAAAAAGAAAGTGGGTGAGATGCTGAGGGGGAGAAATAGAGATTGAGAAGATGGCCAAGAGAGAGATTTGCAAAATAGTAAAAATGGTTTATTCAAAGGTAAAATTCTTCTTCCTTTAGCTATGGGTATTTGATTTTAAGTTGAGTAATGGGTCTTAGATGAGAACCTTTTGATTTAATTAGGATGATACTGGGTGGTATCACTCTTGAGGATTTTGAATTAGTTTTGGGAGTTGATTCTCTATTTTTGGTGTGAGTTATAAGATGTTTTGGGTTGGATTTTAATGGGTTAACTTCCCTAAAGGAGTAGACTGGAGTACTTGATTTTGGTAATTCCTGGTTAGATTTCTTGAGGCTTAGCCGAATGGGTTGTTCTTGATTGCTATGTGTCAATTTCTGGATGAACCTGTAAGTGGTATTTTGGGGGTTTGATGTTTAAAGTTTGTTCTTAGTTGACAGTTGGGCAGTGGGGAGTTAATTGATTTTCGTGAATTGTTATTAATTTAGTTCTGAATAAACAGAATGGAACAACAAGATATTTTTTTCAAAATGATTAATTAGCAGTTTAAAGACTGCTCATAGCTTCAGTCTAGAAGTAAGTAAATTTACTACCCCTTCTAAAATTACTTCATGTCATGCTATTTATATATTCTTGTATTAAACTGTAAATAATTATTTTATTTACCATCATGGAAATATGTTGCATGCATGAAAAATTTCTAAATGAATTATTTAGAAAGCTTCTATTCCTTTTAAATGCTTTCTAAATATAGTAAGTTTATATTTGGAAAAGTTTCCATTTTAAGAAAAGAAACTTGAGAAATGATGATGATTATTAAAAAAAAAAATAAGAATGATGGTAAACCCTCCTACATGTTGCCCTAAGATCCATCAAGAGAAATACAAAGAGAAGTACAAGAGATGAGATAAATGTTTATAAAATGAGGGCACATATATGCAGGAGAGTATTTTTGGCTAGAAGATAAGTAAGAATGAGAGGAGTTCGGTACCAATACTCGTATGGAGGTAAAACCACTGAAGGAGGCTATGCAAGAAGGTGGTATTCCACCAACATGACCATTGAGTGCACCAATAAGAGTAAATTGATAGTCAGGCATGACTGAGACCACAGTTCAGTGCCATGGTCACAAGGACTCGTAACCCTCGTACAGAGGGGTAACGGTGTACAGGGGCCCTATTTTGAGATAATGACTAAAAATAAATGCATTCATGTTTTATAACGATGAATTATAATGACGTTTTATGATGATGTTTTATAATGATGAATTACGATGATTATCTATTGCTAGATGTAATAGTATGTATATACTACGGGAGATGCAACCATACATATATATATATATATTTGTTATTGGTTGTATATTTATTTGTGAAAACATTTTTCAAAACTGGGGAGAAGGAGTAAAACTATTTATGGTTGTGGATTTTGCTTACTGGACCCCCTTTGGGCTCATTCAATTTTATTCTTGTTCTTAGGTAAGGAGCAAGCTGGAATACAAGGTCGGAATGGGGGCAGAAATATATTATCCAATAATTTGTAATAAGCACTCTGATAGACCTTATAGATATTTGCAAAATTTTTGTTGTAAAAGAAGGAAAGTGGCAAACTCAGGCTTAACGGGCTAGGGATGTTACAGTTTTCCTCCAGGCCCTTTCCAGGCGATCGTGTTAGAGCCACCCTCCTCCCTGAGGAACTCTAACCAGGAGGACCCTTGTAGGTAGTTCTGGTGGCCTGCGCACGAGTTCCAGAAGAAGTAGAAGACGATGGAGAAAACTCTAGTACCCGGGAGCACCCAACTTCTGAAACCTCGGGGGAAGAAATTCGGCCTCTAGCCAAAGAAATAGGGACGCTAGAAGATTATCCCAACTCAGGCTCCCTTGGGGGCTTGAAGAACTCAACCACTGGTATGTCCAAGGCTGAGCCACAACAATCTCCCGGGTAGCATCTTCGAGTTCATAATCATCCGAAATATCAAAAAGTTTGGTCAATGGCGACACTTACAAGACACCTTTGGGAATCGATGGGCAACCGCCATCGGACAGTCCCTTAGTGGCTGCAATTTCCTCTAGGATGCCTGGTCTCTCCGAGGAAGCAAAAGAGGGGCAGGGAAAGGAATAGATGGTAGCGCTAAGTTGGGCCCTAAGGAATTCTCTCCTATCCTCGGGAACTTTGGATTTCTTCGAGGGTTCCTCCATTGGATCCTTGCCTTTATCAGCCTTGCGTTTGGAGCCGGAAACCCTAGATACACTAACAAAGGTAGAAGTATATAGTCGGCAACCGGAAGAAGTCCTGGGAGTCACTCGAACGGTATCTCTTGGGGAAGGAAGGACATAGAAGGACACTTGGTAGTATGGAGCATCTTCAAGGGTGGAACGGGAACCGCGGGAAGAAGAGCCTCAAAAGCAGAGGCCCTGACAACAGAAGTTGAAGTAGTATTTTTAGCCCTCATATTCTTCACCGTTGGTTTTGATGAGTGTCAAATATTGCATATTTGAGCACCTTAATTTACATTTGTTAATCTTTTAGCCGTGTTATAATCTAATGTTTTGTATTAGTTTTGTAGGTTGCTAAAGAAAAACTGTGAGTTTAAGGTGAAAAATACAAAGTTTGGAAGAAAGCACACTTTGAGAAGACGTAGATGATGTTGTTAAGTTTAACAAAATCAAGGAAATGATTAAATCAAAATTTATCTAATTGGAGTCGATCGGATTGGATTAAATTTCAGATTCCGCATATGTCTCAGTATTTTGACCATAACATTCCGTTCAAGTATCGGACTGAGGTGAAACCAGCGGCGTTTGAAAGCTAACTCACAATACTACAAATTATTTTGAAATAGGATCTTCTTAATTCTGACGTTTGCTATGCCAAAAGCATCCCGTAATATAAGAACGCAAATTTGGACGAATCTTATTCCGATTTGTACTAGGATTGCTTCCTAATTTGACTAGGAGATTGAAGTACGATTTTTTGGGATTCCTAGGGCTTCTAAGGGTTTGTTTGCTCCCTATAAATAGACCTCTAAGCTTCAAGAGAGAGGAGGAGGCTGCAAAGTATGAAATATCAAGAGTAGTTCTCCCTTTAGATTAGTTTTTCCGTTATTTTTTCATAGTCATGTGCAACTAAATTCTCAACTAAGGTTGAGGATGAAGCCTCATGAATGAAGAGCAACCTTGTTTTCGTGTAAGTTAATATTATATGATTTTATTGAGTTTTAATATTTCAATTGTTTTACGTCAAATCAATTATTGAGATGTGATGTACAAATTTAATTGTACTCGCAAGCGCACGAGTCATGTGCAATATAGCGTGTGTGCAAGTGCGAGGTCGATCCACAGGGAATTGTGTTTGTGAAATTTAATTTCTATCTAAATCAATTATATCTTAACCTAGTTCCGAATGATTTTGATTTTGAAAATAAACAAACATAAACTAAATAAAATAAAAATAATCAAAAGATAAACGACTAAGGTTTTAGAATTCACCTCACCAAATCAAAGCATACATTCTCATGTTTTCATTCATGCATCCGACAAGCAATTAAACCCTATATATGTTCTATTGTTTTTTTATAAACCACTTGAATTATTCGATGAATCCATCCGTTAAAGGAATCACAACGAATATTTAATTGAGATCAAATCATCCACTGTATCCATAGATCACAATGAATATTAGTGTCAATCCAATCATTCGATGTACCTCCAGACGAAACACAACAAATATCCAACGTTTTCACGATTTATAAACAACAATCAATCACAATTTTGTCACATAATTGAATTGAAATGAACATACATTACATTAAACGACGGATTTGTACGAACAAAACATAAAAATATAAAACTAATCAATGGCGAGGCTTCATCTTCAACCTTAGTTGAAGATTTAGCCTCTCACAACAAAAGAAATCATAAGGAAATTAAATTACTTCATTAAAATTAAAAAATTACAAAAGAATTCGAGTTCAAAGTGACAAAATGCACAGAAAACACGAAAAAGACAAAGAACGGCGCCCCTGGCGCGCCTCCGTATGTTTACAATGGAAAATAATGATATTTATAAGCTAATTTTAGGGTTTTAGCACTGCCAGGTCGGCTGAGTGCGTTCGATCTCACTCTAGGTGCGCTCGATCGCACTCGTGCAACATGTCTTTTGCTGCTCAGGGCGCGAGTGCGCTCGATCACACTAAACGTGTGCTCGAGCGTACTTCCATCCAGAATTAGTCTACTCTTATGAAATATGAATTTGTAGATCTTTAAGTTAGCTTTCCAATGACACCAAGATCGCCTCAATCCGAGCTATTAAACTCTAGATATAGTCTTTTTAGTGGGACTCATCGAGTGCGAATCATCGCTCGATTCCAATTTGCTGCCAATGCTCCATGAAGTGTCTTAAGCCTCAGAATTAATGAAATGAGTTGTAAATATCACCTTAAAGCCTCATTTCTTTCTTAACAACCTGCAAATCACTAAAACACCATAACTAACCAAAAAATCAGAAATTAACACAGCTAAGAGCTTAACAAATATAAGTTAAGGAGCTCAAATATACAATATTTGGTACTTATCAAGATGATTCTTGGATATCTGTTGTGATTTATGGATACATTTGATGATTTGAGATAGTTTTATTAAATTGATTACTTGGCTTTTTATTTATCAAAATATTGGATATTCATTGTGTTTCGTTCTACAGATATATGTGATGATTTAGTTTAAATTGGATATCTCTTGTGATTTACGGATATATCTGATAATTTAATTTAAACTAGATATCTTTTGTGATTTGTGCGAAAAAGGGATTCAGTGAATGATTTGATTAATCTTTGAAGCATAGTAGAACATACCTAAAATTTTTATTGTGAGAACTTCGGATGATATTGATGAACATGGAACATGTTGCTATGATTTGGTGAGTGTGGATTCCAAAACCATAGTACTTTATCTGTTGACTATTTTACTTTATTTAGTTTATGTTTTATCTTTTATTTGCAAAACCTCAAATCAAATCTTTTTTTCGGAACTAGGTTAGGATTTAATTAGTTTAGATATAATTTATTTTTCAAAAACACAATTCCCTGTGGGATCGACCTCGAACTTGTAATCCATTAACTATAAACGATTCGTGCACTTGCGAGTATATTAAAATTTTCACAACGATTTTCTTAGAGTTCACCCGAGGGGGTCCCCCCTTTAGAGGGTTTCTTTGGTTTCCCTCTCTTATTAAGAAGCCCCTTTCCCTCGGGAATCAGGTACTTCAGATAGGTTCAAAGGGCCTAGCTGGTAACGATAGCCATGAAATCCATTCGTGCGGCATTCTCGAGGAGTTGCAAAAATGCCAAAATCTTATCCACCCACTAATGTTACAAGGGGAGCAAAGCAGGACTATCCTTCCCTATTTTTCGAAAAACATATACAGTTATGGAATATGTAAAACGACAAAGACAACCTTCTAGAAAGAAAGAAAGCCAGATTTGCTTACATTCCATTTTCATGGGACCCCATTCCCGAGGAACCCCTTGATCGTCAAGCAGGATTTCCAAGGATGACGCCTTCCATTCGCCCGAGACAAAGAAGAACTGTTTGTTCCACTGCTTGTTATTCGAGAAGGTAGAAGTTAGAGTGATGAGATGATTCCTACCCTAAGCCGTGAAATTTACAACACCATCCCAGGAGTGAATCAGACGGTAGATAGCCAAAAATTTCGAGACCGTCATTCGACGACTGGAGAAGACGGTGGGCCACAACAAGTAAGAAGCAAAGAAAAACTGCCACCCATTGGGAATAATTTGAAAAGGTGCCAAATATAAATGGTAGAGCAGCATCCTCACCATTGTCGGGAAAGGCAATTTGGAACCTCGCAAGGAACATCCTTTCATAAACACAAATGTCCCCAGCATTGGGTCCAGTGATAGCACCGGAGTCAAGGTTAGTGAAATGAAGTTGAACTGATGGGGGGATGTCGTTGTTGTGTCAGAGCACCCTCTCGTCATTGGACATCAATCTTGACCAATGACTCATGGCGAAATCCAAGGTATAATGAGAGCCCTAGCCAGAGGAAGTGCTCTCATGGTGAGAAGGCTTAGCACCATGAGGAGGAGAAGACTGGCGAGCACGTTCGCCATAACCACGACGAACTTCATTGACAATGTTGAATTTACCAAAAGGGTTGGAGGCTGAAGACGTTTTTAGGGTAAGAAAAGAGAATGACGCAGAAACAACAATGGCGATGCAAAGAGATTCGGGAAGGCAAAGAGATTTGCGAAGGCAAGAGATTCAAGAAGGCAAGAAGATTCAAGAAGGTAGGAAGATCCAAGGAGGCTAGAGAGTATTTATAAAGGTGGCACGTCAGAACGCGAAACATTGCCTTAAATGGGTGCAATGATGAATCACCCCCAAATGCGTCTGTTGAACAATCCTTAAACGAAACACTTCGAGGGCCATAAGATTTAAGACACGGATCTAGCTGATCAGAGATAATGACTGGTCATTTGTTAGGAGATTGACATGTAAGGGAGAATTTGCAACGAACAACAACAAATGAAACAAAAGTGATGCAAACCCGAAGCCTTCAATAAAATTCCTCTTAGCCGAGTACCATGAGTAAGGGAATTGAGGGGGTAACTGTTGGGGAAATAAACTTCCCGTTCTAGCCCCGGTAAGCCAAAGGCCCATGACATGGAGATGAATCCATGGGCTAAGTCCTCATGAGTGTAATCCATGATTAATGAAGGTCCAGCTCACTAGAATCGATAGTGGGAAGAAGAAGATATCACCAATGCTAGGTCACCTAAGGATCGATCACCTGAGGCTGTCAAATTCCTTAATTGCCTCAGCGTTATCTTATTCCTATATTAGAACCCAATTGCAAGACTAACTCCCAATACTCAATGGTTGATTTCCATTGAGTTAAGGACTCCTTTCATGATTATCCAACATCGTGGGGATAGCGTCAAAGTTCGTATACAACCGCTACTCTCAATTAGAAGCAAGCTCTAAGGCATAGTTAAGGTCAAAGATTGAGTTCTAGTCCAAGTGAACCTATCAGCCTATAAATAGGTCAAACTCCAGGTATAAACGCACACTAAAATATATAGAGAAAATATATACACCTTTCTCAAAGAACTAACTTGAGTGTTGGAGGCAGATCTCAATCAACACAGGGCACTTTCTCTTCGTGTTTACTTTGTTATAACTTTTAGGTTTGATCTTGGACTGCGCGTTCACAGCGTGCTGGAAATTTTTCTAACAAAAATAATGAATTCAAACACATATCATTGATTCAAAGCTCTTTTATAATCAATGACAACATGCAACCATGCACTCCAAAATCAAGAACAATTTGTTTCATCTTTATGTGTTTCAATTCAAGAACTTGAATATAACTCAAAATTCTTCTTAAAACACATCCCAACGATTCATAACTAATTTTATTTTGATTGCAAACATGTTAGATACATTGTATAACATATTTCAGAATCAAAGACGAAAGATTACGAGGATCGTGCTCTACCTCTAATCACCAAATAAACAATATGGAACTAGGCCATTTTATAAAATAAAACATGGACCGCGGAATTTAAAAATCATCACAAACACAACACAAAATTTGTTTACGAAGTGAAAAACCCTTTGAACCAATCAAAGGTAAAAACTAGTCTAGGGCAGCCAAACCCGAGAAATCAGTATATGAAGAATTAGAGTTACAGGATAGACGATACTCACAACCCTAGAGGACCTATAGACATAGTAAGAGCCACAAGCTCCTAGCTTGTCACCATCCTGACCATCTTCATGGAGTGAATCTCTTCACCGACCCATCGGTAGACTTCTTTCACCAAGTAAGCAAGAAAAATCTTTGTGTAGAAGAACGAAAATGAACAACCAAACAATCAAGAGCAAAGGACAGCTCGAAGCTTTATCATGTCCTCTATTGAACAAACAATTCCTGAAACGCAGAGCTCGAAGAGAACTTTTGAGATTTACCTAGAGAAAAATCTCCTAAAAAGTTTGCAATGAATAGTGACAGGAAAATCCTTTTATAGGGAAGACATTTTACTCTTTTTGTCTTAACGGAACTCATTTCATAGATTTTTAGATCTGAAAAATCCACTTCTTAACGGGAAGGAGTGTCGTCATGACTAGAAGAACAAATGCCTCATCCCCATCACATGTCCAATCCTGGCGCTCCATCTGGAGAGAAAACAGGGAGTCCAACATTGGTCTTGTTACATGTCCCATCCTAACGAGGAAACAATACGTTCCAGTTACATGCCCGTCCAGAAGCACCTTCTGACGAGGGAATAGTAACTTTCAGTTACATGCTTGTCCTCACGCGCCTTCTGATGAGGAAAAAGAAATTTTTAAGCTCAATCCCATTACATGTCCCATCCTGACGGGGTTCATGACGGGAAAACATAAGCACTTAGTCAAGAGCCGTCATGAGCTTGTCTTGACAAGACTTCTGACGGGAAAATAGGGAACACTTCCAAACCCTTGAAAACCGAACTCCTACTTCCCAAAGTTCTAAACAACAGAAAATTAAAGAGAATTTCATTGAACTAGGCCAAACTAAAACCTAACAATCTCCCCCTTTGGCCATTCAATGACAAAACCCTAAACACAAGGTTTAAAACTTACACAAACAAATTTAAAAAAATTGCAAACTACCCAAACAAAAGTGCTAGGTCATAGACCATTTAAACAATGATCATTGTTGCTCTAAACCAAACCAAAGGAGGTATCAACAAATCAATCACACAACTTGATCACCCATCCCATAAACAAACTATCAAGACCACACACACGTCCTCATTCTGAAACATTTCACACAAGAAACATTACTTGCACCATATTTAAAAAAGCTTAACATTCCAGAATTGAATAAAACTTAAGCCAAATTATCATAGGATAAATAAATAACAAATAAATAAAAATTGTTTGATCAACATAAACCACTCTCCCCCTTTTTTTCACAATGGACAAAGAGGGGAAAAAACAAGAACACATAAAAAATAAAAAAAAGGATTACTCAGAATCCTCGAACTCATCATCACCGTCATGTTGTATATGATCAACTGGAGCAGTGGGAGGTGTCAGTGAACATCTTATCATTCCCCGAATCTAGGAAATCCATGTCAAGTATTGGAAAAGTGATGGACCTCTCACTTGGCTCTGCGTCCTCTTGCTCTGCATCTTCAACCTCTTCATTCATGGCAGCATTACCCATGTCACCCATCTGTGCTTCAGGCTCAATCCTTGGCTGGCTCTTCTCCTTCGTTCTGTTGAGTAGAGTTTTAAGAGCAACTTCTACCTTAGAGAAAGACCCTTTTAGAGCAGCAACTTGTGTAATTCTTGGATCATATCATTTGTCTCCGAAACCATCTTCTCAAGATGACTAAATGCCTCAACCGGAATAAGGGGAGGAAGACGAGGGATAGAAGTGGAAGAAGAAGGAGGAGAAACAGGGTCACTTGACCTTTTCCCTTTTACAGAACCTGATTTAGCAATAGTAGTTTGATCACAAGGACTAGACTGTGGAGCTATGTGATCAGAGGAGCAAGGAAAGGTAGAAAAATGGGTCAAGATTTTGCTAATGGTACCACCATAGGGAAGGGCCAGATTTTTTGATTATGAAGTCTTGATGGAGGTAATGAGGTAAATGATGCATGCTGCTAGATTAATGCAATGATTGTTGAGCAATGCATATAGGAATTGAGGCCAATCAAGAGTAAAATCAATCTTTCTAAGCACAAGAAACAAATTGCTCATAATTAGAAGAGCAAGCATACGTTCAGGCAATTTAATGGATTTCACAGGAAATGAGGCTAAAGCAAATGGCCAGGGAGTAATACCAAACAATTCACCTAACTCTTCTCTAGTGGGAATAGTGTCAAGGGAATAGGGTTATTGACTATCAGGCACATACGGAATATTCAAAATGTTGGATAAGGACTAAGGAGTCAAAGAAATACCTTTCCCTCACACATACGTTGTGAAGAGGAGAGAGTATAATAGTCGTGAATGTTGGAGTAAAATTCGTGAACTAGGTCCAAGTAAACAATCGCCGGAGGTTGAGTGAAAGGCAACCAACCTCTAGTTTCAAAGATTTGGGGATTGGAAGCAAATTTCCCAGAAGTAAAGTCAAGAAGTGTAATAGCACGCTCAATTATTACTTGTCTTTCGTTAAAGCACTTGTTGAAGAAGCAGTTTCTATCAACAACATTCTGAAACCGTCTTTCAAAGCCCGCTTCACCAGTAGCAAGATATGAGGGGTTAAGAGGAGGGGTGCGTCGAGCGGCAGTTTGCACTCTCGGTGCAGAGCTGGACCCAATTTGAGCCTCCTTTCCAGCTTTAAACTTTGAACGTTTTCCCTTTGTGGGGACAGTGTTTGAGTGTTATGAAGACATATCTACACACATAAAGAGCACAAACACTTAAATTCCAACCTCAATTATCACACAATCAATCACAACTTCTTAATTCATAATATGGAAACACATGCCTTAGTCCCAACATACTAAGAGTTCTTGCAAAGAATGAAATTGAACCAAATTCATGTAATTAAAAACAAACGAGAACAATTGTCAATAAGATTATAAAAAGCAAACTAAGGCATAACTCATAACAAAAACTTAACCAAAGAACCATTCTAAACACAATTTAGAGAACCACACCAAAATCAAAAACAAAACAAGCAATCCTAGTAATCAATCTCAAAAAGATATCGAGGAATGAGGTACATACCTTAAGATTATGGTGGAGATGGAGAGACTAGGCTGATATTACGTGTAGAGAGAAAATACACAAGGTGTGGAGAGGAGAGAATGCAAAATGAACACAAAAGGATCGAAGAACAAGGTGTGGAGAGGAGAGAATGCAAAATGAACACAAAAGGATCGAAGAACTAGGTGTGGGTTTATTACATCCAATTCCCGTCTTAACAAGAGTACTTCTTGTTAAGACGGGAAGCTAGAAACTAGAACAAGGTGTTTAAGCTCCCGTCTTAACACAATACTTCTCCCGTTAAGATGGAAGGAACAACATTGCTCGTCATGACATAAAATATTTATATTAAGATGGAAGTAACACAAAATGACATCATGACAGAGAAGAACTCTGTTAAGACAGAAAAAAATAAAAATCCCGTTAAGATGTGACAAAGTCCGTTAAGACGGCACCAGCAAAAATTCCTCCTCTCTTTTTTATTTATTTATTTATTTTTAAACCAAACAAAGAACAAAAAAAAAAAAAAAAACAAGTTGTAAAGAATTCTTCCTGAAATGATAAAAGAGAGATTCAAGAATAAATTAATCCTCTAATCACACAAATCAGAACAGGTCACATTCACAGATTTAATCCTCATACGAAAGAATTTCAGGAAACAATCCAATTAAGGCATAAACAGTGAAGTGAGTGATCATTTCAAAAAGAAACGATACATAATTTAAACCTCACGTGTGAAGATGTCACAAAGGAAATTGTTTATCATTTTAGACAAAAGTCAGAGCCCTCTTTTCTAATTCTTGGGCAAAAAGTTACACACCCATTCCTCCTCAATTGTCCAAGTCATTTATTAAGATGTGGAATCACTTCCTTGGGTGTTTCACCTTTTACCGCAATGCATAGACACCGGCTTTTTCTATAAGGATGAAAAAGCAAGTCATCATTTGAAATACACAATTTAGAAGGTGCACTCGATCTTTGATCAATCTGCTTGTCATTGTAGGAGGTGATGCCATGAACATTTGTGAAATTAGACATTGAGGTCAGTTTGTAAAAGATCAAAAGTAGAGTTTCAAATAGATGAGACATGAGACACTTGGTAAAATGTATATCCTCATTTTTTAAACATGTGCTTTAAGTGAAATGCCTTAGACAGATTGGCAACGAAAAACCTTACTGAAAGAATCATCTCAAATGTAAGAAATCCGTTCAACAATGTTCACATTGAGTCAATTTAGACAAAAGAATCAGCTCACTCCATCAATTAGGGGCAACCAACAAAGAACGGAGGAGTAATACAATCTTGACTCAAAGGAGCACATCTTCGGGATTTTCATAGGTAGAACCAACAAGAACCAACAAGAGTGAAATTGAACAAGAAAGCAATGGAATGAAGTCACTGCAACACACAATACATGAGCTAGAACACAAGATAACACAATACACAAAGAGAACTAGCCATGTAACCCAAACCCAATCTAGATAGGACCTTGATTACCTTCAAGTTTGTCCAACCAAAAGGTAATGTCCTTCATTAAGGAAATGATCTGGTTAAGGGGGTCATTGTGTTTCTCAATCTCATAGTCATTGGAGTTCTCCCTAATTGGAGGTCCGTGAGAGAGAAAGTTGCAATGAGGTTAGATATCTCCTATTTTGCCACAAAGATGACAAGTGGGAACTTTCCTCTAAAAAGGTATTCTCCTCATAGAAGCATGAGAGATTTATCCACTGGACCCTCTTATTCCCAGAAAATTTGGAGACCTATTAGTTGTTGTTCACAACTACCTACCTAAATTAATAGGTAAATAATTGTGTGTTTTACCCTTAAGTGCACGAGGTCAACACAGTAGTATAGTGTGCAAATACAGAATCATTCCCACGAGGATTGTTGAATCTTGCTTAAAATCAATTCCAAAAGTAGACTAAAACAAAGATTGGGTTAAGTTGATAATGATAAAAAGGTAGGGCTTTGATATCCACTGCTAATTATATTTAGCTAATATATCAATATGCCAATGTTTTGATCATGTTATGAATATCTAATGTTTGTCAACCTAAGGGCATGGGTGTCTACTCCTTAAGCTATTGATTTTCCCGAGCAACGAATTAGGTATGGGTGTCTACTATAATTCTTTTCTTTCTTAAAGGATTTAGCATGGGTGTCTACTAAGTTGTTCTTGAAGAAAGCATAAATCTGTGGAAATTGACAAACACATGAGGCCTAGGGCATGGGTGTCTACTCCCGGTTCCCCATGTTAATTAACCAAGAATCGCGGTGTGGATTTTTTTGTTACTTATGTTAAACCCAGGACTCAGTCATCCAAATTGATTTAACTAACTAATCCATACCGCATGCACATGTTGATCAGGCACAAACATATGAGGAATTCATGAAACTAGGTATTGATCAAGTTAGATATCATAACAAGATCATCACAAAGGCGCCAATATTGAAATATTAAATAAACATAACTAGGGCTTCAATCTAGCCCTACTAATAAATTAGCTACACATAAAATTGATGTTAAACATCTTCATAAAATAAAAGAAAGGAAAAGAATAAACCCGAGCCTTGAACTTGAAGAGCTCCTATTCTTCTCCTTACAAGGCATCTCTATTCTAGAGGCTTAAGGGGGCTCAATTTATAGGCTTTAGAAGTCCTTGACAAAGTAGTAAACCTAGGGATTTCGTAGGGTTTCAAAACCTATTACAATTGGGAGTTGAAAAACCCTAATATGGAAAGAGAGACATTCTGGCCTCCACTTGATGTGTCTCATGCGCACGGGTGCGATCGATCGCAACCCGTGTGCGCTCGATCACAGGTCTGCGATTGATCCTCTTCTAGCATGCGCTCGATCGCTCCTGGCCTGGATTGTGCTTTGTCTTGTCGGGTACTGCGCTCGATTGCAGGTACCCTGTGATCGATCGCAGTGTCAGAGAGCTCCCAATTTTCCATTTTCTCTCTTTTGAGCCCAAATCATCTAGATTTACTTCATTTTCTTCCAAAAGCCTACAAAAGTATGAAAACACAAAAAAGAGTTAAAATGACCTAATTAACCAAAACCAAAGGATTAAAACATGTAAGTTATGGGCTAAACATATGAATATTTTAGCACTTATCATTAGTAATTCTACCTTTTCCCTTGTCATTTTTATCAAGACAACTTAACACAACATGTGAAGCATGTGAAGTAGAAACAAAATTTATCAAATATTTTGAAGCTATCGCATTTCTTGAAGTGGAGGCATTTTGATCATATCCAATTCCATGTTTATCACCAAATGACTTTTGCATGCTCAAAATGGTGTTCAGTTTAGATGAAGGGGATTCATTCAGAGCGTCCTCTTTCTGGGCATCTTCTGATCCCTTGATTCTATCCATTTTATTCATTAAGAACTGATTTTCATCCAGCCAATTCGCACAAATTTTGTTAACATAAAACAACTTGGTAGTCAAAGAATTGTTTTCTACCTTTAGGGATTTCTCAGTTTTATAGGCTGAATCCAATAGGCTTTGAAAAGAAATGTTTTATTCTTCAACTACAGTCAGTTGCTTCATGAGGTCTTTGCACTTTTTCCTTGCATTAGTGCAATCTTTGACAAGAGTGTAATGGGGCACAAGATGACTGCTGCTTTTCATTGATCCTCCATCCGAGTCTTCTTCATATGACTCACAATCAACACCTGCTGATGTAGGATCACTAGAACATTGAATGGTGGCAGGAAATGCATCTAAACAACCTTCTTCCCTTTTTGGTCATCTTGACTCTAACTCATCACTCAATGATGCATTCATGGTGTTCTCCTTAGCATTCTTCAGGTTTCCACAGTCCGCCCTGACGTGACCATATCACTGACACTCATAACATTGAAGGAAGCGATTTTTCTTATCCCTATAGGATTTATCTCTTGAATCCTTCTTAGATTTTCCTTTGAAGGGCAACTTTGATGGTCTCCTCCCAGCCCATTTAGCATGCGTCAGATACTTGTGAAAGTTCATGGTTAGCATTGCTATTGGTTCAAAATCAAAAGACTCGTCATCACTCGATTCTTCATGAACTACTTCATTTTCCTTCTTAGAAGTTTTCAATGTAATACTCTTGGCTTTGGGAGAGAATCTCCTTCTCTCATAAGTTATGAGAGAACCTACAAATTCATCAACATCTAGGAACTCTACATCCTTGCTTTCTTCAACTGCAATTATCTTGGGGTCAAATCTAGGAGGGAGTGAACGAAGAATCCTTTCAACCATTTTGACTTTAGGAATTTTCTCACCCGCCCTCGCATAGAGTTCACAATTTCACTCAGTTGAGTATAGAAATCTCCAAAAGTTTCATCTTCCTTCATGTTCATAGTTTCAAATCGAGACGTCAGCAATTGAAGATTGGCCTTTCTTACCCCTTTTGAACCTTCATGGGTCTTTTCAAGAATATCCCAAGCTTCCTTTGAGGTCCAACAAAGAGTGATTCGTTGAAACTCATCTAGAGAAAAACAATTGAAGATGCAACTTAACCCTCAGTTATTCCAGTTACTCTTCACCCCTTCTCAACAGTAATTGATGCGAATCTCAATTGACACGCTGTTAAGACCCAACAAACAATATTGGAATACCGACCCAAGAAAGCTAAAATTCAGATTTTGATAGAGAACCCCGACACAACATTTATAAATGAAATGCGAACCAAAGGTATAAAGTAACATCCCTCGACCCAATGATTAAAACTGAATCACGAACCCTAGGTATAAAGTTTGAAGGCCACTATGAAGAATCCTTGATAAGTTCACAAGTTCTTTAAAGAACCAATAGAAGAAGCAAACCTCACGTTTTTTCTAATTTTCATTCATGATGTCCTCATTACAATGAGTGCATGCTATTTATAAAACATGGCTGAAAATAAGACTACCTGCCTGCTATGGAATGGAAATTAAATTGGTTCAAACATTGGAAAGTAGATAAAAAAAAAAAAAGTACTAAATAATAGAAGCCTAAAATTAAGGTTGATTTGGTCTGAAATTAGCAGCTCCTCCATGCCAAAAATAGACTGAAATAGGCAAGGAAATCATGCCTAAGGAAGGTCTTGAAATAGGTAAGTCAATTAGCCAATTAATTGTTATGTAATTGGAAAGTCAATCAGCCATAATCAACCATTAATTCACGCTATTACTAAGGAAATTATGCCCAATTAAGCAAGATCAGCCCCATCAATAGCTTGGATTAAATTTATTGCGCCTTC
>NC_081548.1:10484268-10489268 GCF_901000735.1 Corylus avellana | reverse complement strand
CTTTTTCTTTTCATTTCTGACATCTCCTCTTTTTTTTTTTTTTTTTTAAACTTGGTGCACGATTCTTGGTGCACGACGCAAAACAAAAAACAAGAAATAATGAAAACAAACGGAACAAGATAGGATGATAACAATAAACAAAAGATAAAAAGGATAGTAAACTTAATTTTAGAGCCTATGCTCTGATACCAAATGATGCGAACCTCAATCGACACGCTTTTGAGACCCAACAAACAATATTGGAATACCAACCCAAGAAAGCTAAAATTCAGATTTTGATAGAGAACCCCGACCCAACGTTTATAAATGAAACGCGAAGCAAATGTATAAAGTAATAACCCTCGACCCAATTATTATAACTAAATCACGAACCGAAGGTATAAAGTTTGAACGCCACAAGGAAGAATCCTTGATAAGTTCACAAGTTCTTTGAAGAATCAATAGAAGAAGCAAACCTCACGTTTATTCTAATTTTCATTCATGATGCCCTCATTACAATGAGTGTATGCTATTTATAAACATGGCTGAAAATAAGACTACCTGCCTGCTATGGTAAGGACATTAAATTGGTTCCAACATTGGAATATAGATAAAAAAAAAGGACTAAATAATAGCAGCATAAAATTAAGGTTGATTTGGTATGAAATTAGCAGCTCCTCCATGCCAAAAATAGACTGAAATAGGCAAGGAAATCATGCCTAAGGAAGGTCTTGAAATAGGTAAGTCAATCAGTCAATTAATTGGTATGTAATTGGAAAGTCAATCAGCCATAATCAACCATTAATTCACGCCATTGCTAAGGAAATTATGCCCAATTAAGCAAGATCAGCCCCATCAATAGCTTGGATTAAATTTATTACGCCTTCATCTTCCTGTGGGCCAAACTTGGAATGCCCCATTTTAGAACCAGCCCAAATCTCTTGAATCAACCCATTAAGTGCTTCTTTGATCTTCTTGGATCTTGCTCTAGTAATAGGCACAACTGGAACATGCAATGGATCCTTTAATGGTGCTAGTTGATTCTCATCAGGAATCCATATATTATCATTAAGCCCCTTCAAGTACACTTTCATACGGACATTCTAGTGAGCATAATCGTTGCCATTAAAAATAGGAGTGGCACTAGAAAAAGACGTATTTGGTTCCATTACAAAGAGGTCGACAAACTGATAAGTGCCAAAATATTGATATTTTAGCCCTTAATTTACACTTTTTAATTTCTTAGTCTTGTTATGTTGTGCTATTTTATTTTCCTTTTGTGTTTTCTGTGTTTTTGTAGGTCATGGAAGAAAAGAAAGCGTTTCTGACAAAACTTCCAAGCTTAAACGGCAAATTGGGAAGACCTAGAAGATATGGTTAAGCTTAACCAATTATAATAGAGGACCTATATGATGTGGTTAAGTTTAATCAAATAAAGGAAAGAATTAAATCGGAATTTCTCTAATTGGAGTCAAAATTGGATTGGATTCAAATTTGGATTCTACGAATGTCTTTGTATTTTGACCATAACTTTCAGCTCAAGTATCCGATTGAAGAGATTCCAATGGCATTAGAAAGCTAACTCAGAAGTATACAAATCACTGTGAAATAGTATTGCCCCAATTCGGAATTTTGCTATGCCAAAATCGTTCTGCAATAAAAGAATGCAAATTTGGACAAATCCTATTCCGATTTGAACTAGGATTACTTCCTAATTGGACTAGGAGGCTGGACTCCGAATTTTTCAGGATTACTAGAGCTTCTAGGACTCTCCTAAGGCCTATAAATAGACCTCTAAGCCTCACAATTTAATACACAATTGAGGAGACACAATTCCATATAACTTTGGAGAGGGGAATTTGGAGGCTACTTCTAGGAGAGGTGTTCGGTTCTTTCTTTACCCTTTATTTTAATTATGTGTAACTAACTACTTTAGTAGGGCTAGATTGAAGCCTTAATTATGTTTCTTTAATATTTCAATATTGGGGCCTTTGTGATAGTCATATCATGATGCTTAACTTGATTAATTCATGTTTTATCGAATTCCTCATATGTGTGTAATTAGCCATTATATGCATGTGATATGGATTAGTTATTTAAGTCAATTTGGATGATCAAGTCCTGGGCTTAATAGAGTGACAAAAGAATCTCCTCAAGGGTTCTTGGGTTAATCAACATGGAAAATGATAAGTGCCAAATATTGCATATTTGGACCCCTTTATTTACATTAGTTAATCCTTTAGTTGTGTCGTTATTTAATGTTTTGTGTTAGTTTTGTGTTTTTAGTGTTTTGTAGGTCGTTGAAGAAAAACTACAGCTTTAAAGGGAAAAATGCAAAGTTTGAAAGAAAGCATACTTTGAGAAAACCTAGATGATGTGATTAAGTCTAACCAAATCCAAGAAAAAGGTTAAATCAGATTAAATTGGATAAAAGATCAGATTGGATAAGATTTCAGATCGGATTCGAATTCAGATTCTGTATACGTCTCAGTATTTTGACCGTCATGTTTCGTTCAAATATCGGATTGAAGTGATTCAAGCGGAATTGGAAAGATAATTCAAAATACTACAATTTGTTGTGAAATAGGCTTTTCCTAATTCCAACAGCTACGATGCCAAAATCGCCCCGCAATTAAAGGACACAAATCTAGACGAATCCTATTCTGATTTCTGACTTCTATTTTGACTGGGAGACAGACCTCCGAATTATCTAGGTTTAATAAGGTTTTTAGGACTTTCCTAAGCCTATAAATAGACTTCTTTCCATTCAAGAAAAGATACACAATCCTAGAGAGCAAAATTCTACAGTTTTTCTCTTCTTTTGTTTAGTTTTTCTTTAGGTTTAGGTTTAGGTTTAGATTTTATTTTTATGTAGAGCTAAATTCCCAACTAAGGTTGGGGATGATGCCTAACTGATGAAGAACGACATCACTTTTATGTAAGTCTTTATTTATCCGATTTTATTGAGTTTTATATTTCAATTGTTTTACTTCTAATCAATGTGTGGAGTGATTCTTGGATATCTCTTGTGATTCAGGGATACATGTGATGATTTGAGATAATTTCATATGATTGATTGCTTGGTTTTTAACTCATAAAAATTGGATATCCCTTGTGATTTGTTCTACGGATATATCTGGTGTTTCAATTGAATTTGGATTCCTTTTGTGATTTGGCCAATGAATGGATACATGGGATGGTTTTTATTAATTCTTTGAAGCATAGTAAAACATATATAAGATTTAAATTGTGAGAACTTCGGATAAATATTGATGAACATGGAGTATGTTGTTATGATTCAGTGAGTGTGGATTCCTAAACCATAGTCTTTACCTTTTGTTTTATTTTATATAGTTTATGTTTATCCCTTAATTTTCAAAACTCAAAATTCAAACTTTTTTTGGAACTAGGTTAGGGTAAAATTAGTTTAGATATATGTTGTTCTTTCAAAAGTACAATTCTCTGTGGGTTCGACCTCGCACTTGCAATCCATTAAACTACAATTGATTCGTGCACTTGCGAGTTAAATAAATTTGCACAACAAAAGAAATTCACACCGGGTTCTTGGGTTAATCAACATGGGGAACCGGGAGTAGACACCCATGTCCTAGGCCTCATGTGTTTGTCGATTTCCACATAATTATGCTTTCTTAAAGAACAACTTAGTAGATGCCCATGTTAAATCCTTTAAAAAAGAAAAGAATTCATGCCTAATTTGTTGCTTAGGGAAATCAATAGTCTAAGGAGTAGACACCCATGCCCTTAGGTTCACAAATATTAGATATACATAACATGATTAAAGCATTGGCATATTGATATATTATCTGAATATAATTAATGGTTGATATCAAAGCCCTACCTTTTTGTCATTATCAAATCAAAATTCAATCCTGTTTTGTTTTACTTTTGAAATTTATTTTAAGCAAATTTAGTAATCCTCGTGGGAATGACCCCATACTTGCACCTTATACTACTATGTTGACCTCATGCACTTACGGGTAAAACGTACAATTATTTGCCCATTAATTTAGGTAGTAATGGAATGTTTTGTTGTGATACGTATGAGGGTAATAACGTGTCTGGATTTCCTTCAGGAGATTAGTTAGCAATCAGAGGAAATTTTTAAATGCAGTCAAGAGGTAAGTTAATTTACTATCCCTTCCAAAAAAATTATCATGTCATGCTCTTTATGAAATTTTGTTTCAAATTGTAAATGATCATTTTGTTTATATTATGGAATTATGTTGCATGCATGACAAGTTTGAGAAAAAGAAACTTTGTGAAAATAATGATGTTTATAAGAAATTTTGAGAAAATGATGATAAACTCTCCTACGTGTTGCCCTAAGATATACCTTAAGAAGTACAAAGAAAGTACAAGAAATGAGAAAAAAGTGTTATAAAATGAGGACAAATGTAGAGAGGAGAGTATTTTTGGCCCCAAGAGAAGCAAGAGAGAAACTCGATACCGATGCTAAGGATTGAGGCGCAACCGTTGAAAGAGGCTCTGCCAGAAGGTGGTTCCATCATTTTTTACCATGCTGAGTGCACCTAGAGTTAATCAACTGGCCAAGAGGATGGGGCTGTGGCCACAGTATCTCATCCCAGGTCACAAGGGCCGCACAACCCTAGTATACAGGGGTAACAATATACATGGGCCCTAGTATAAGATAAAGACTATCAACAATTGTATTAATGATAATATATTTTATATGCTTTCCGATCTTTCTGAAAATTTTAAAATATACTGGGAACATATGTAGTTATAAGTTCCAGTTTTCAAAATGGGACAAGGAGTAAAACTACTTATGGTTGTAGATTTCACTTACTAAGCCCCCTTTGGGCTTATCAGTATTATTTCTTGTTTCAGGTGGTAATCAGGTTGCATTAGGAGGCTGGAATGGGGGTCGGGCGTATTTAGGAATTTCATGTGATTTCATATTAGTCAACTTAATAAGTGCATTGGCACGATTTTTATTTCAGAGATTGATTGATTTATTTTAATAAGGAACACTATTATCG
>NC_081548.1:10467777-10480277 GCF_901000735.1 Corylus avellana | reverse complement strand
TGCCATTAAAAATGGGAGTGGCACTAGAAAAAGACGTATTTGGTTCCATTACAAAGAGGTCGACAAACTGATAAGTGCCAAAATATTCATATTTTAGCCCTTAATTTACACTTTTTAATTTCTTAGTCTTGTTATGTTGTGCTATTTTATTTTCCTTTTATGTTTTCTGTGTTTTTGTAGGTCATGGAAGAAAAGAAAGCGTTTCTGACAAAACTTCCAAGCTTAAACGGCAAATTGGGAAGACCTAGAAAATATGGTTAAGCTTAACCAATTATAATAGAGGACCTATATGATGTGGTTAAGTTTAATCAAATAAAGGAAAGAATTAAATCGGAATTTCTCTAATTGGAGTCAAAATCGGATTGGATTCAAATTTGGATTCTACGAATGTCTCTGTATTTTCACCATAACTTTCAGCTCAAGTATCCGATTGAAGAGATTCCAATGGCATTAGAAAGCTAACTCAAAAGTATACAAATCATTGTGAAATAGTATTGCCCCAATTCGGACTTCTGCTATGCCAAAATCGTTCTGCAATAAAAGAAAGCAAATCTGGACAAATCCTATTCCGATTTGAACTAGGATTACTTCCTAATTGGACTAGGAGGCTAGACTCCGAATTTTTCAGGATTACTAGGGCTTCTAGGACTCTCCTAAGGCCTATAAATAGACCTCTAAGCCTCACAATTTAATACACAATTGAGGAGACACAATTCCATACAACTTTGGAGAGGGGAATTTGGAGGCTACTTCTAGGAGAGGTATTCGGTTCTTTCTTTTCCCTTTATTTTAATTATGCGTAACTAACTACTTTAGTTGGGCTAGATTGAAGCCTAAATTATGTTTCTTTAATATTTCAATATTGGGGCCTTTGTGATAGTCATATCGTGATGCTTAACTTGATTAATTCATGTTTTATCGAATTCCTCATATGTGTGTAATTAGCCATTATATGCATGTGGTATGGATTAGTTATTTAAGTCAATTTGGATGATCAAGTCCTGGGCTTAATAGAGTGACAAAAGAATCTCCTCAAGGGTTCTTGGGTTAATCAACATGGAAAACGATAAGTGCCAAATATTGCATATTTGGACCCCTTTATTTACATTAGTTAATCCTTTAGTTGTGTCGTTATTTAATGTTTTGTGTTAGTTTTGTGTTTTTAGTGTTTTGTAGGTCGTTGAAGAAAAACTACAGCTTTAAAGGGAAAAATGCAAAGTTTGAAAGAAAGTATACTTTGAGAAGACATAGATGATGTGATTAAGTCTAACCAAATCCAAGAAAAATGTTAAATCAGATTAAATTGGATAAAAGATCATATTGGATAAGATTTCTGATCGGATTCAAATTCAGATTCTGTATACGTCTCAGTATTTTGACCGTAACGTTTCGTTCAAATATCAGATTGAAGTGATTCAAGCGGCATTGGAAATATAATTCAAAATACTACAATTTGTTGTGAAATAGGCTTTTCCTAATTCTGACAGCTACTATGCCAAAATCGCCCCGCAATTAAAGGACACAAATCTGGACGAATCCTATTCCGATTTCTGACTTCTATTTTGACTGGGAGACAGACCTCCAAATTATTTAGGTTTAATAAGGTTTTTAGGACTTTCCTAAGCCTATAAATAGACTTCTTTGCATTCAAGAAAAGATACACAATCCTAGAGAGCAAAATTCTACAGTTTTTCTCTTCTTTTGTTTAGTTTTTCTTTAGGTTTAGGTTTAGGTTTAGATTTTATTTTTATGTGGAGCTAAATTCCCAACTAAGGTTGGGGATGAAGCCTCACCGATGAAGAACGACATCACTTTTATGTAAGTCTTTATTTATCCGATTTTATTGAGTTTTATATTTCAATTGTTTTACTTCTAATCAATGTGTGGAGTGATTCTTGGATATCTCTTGTGATTCAATGATACATGTGATGATTTGAGATAATTTCATATGATTGATTGCTTAGTTTTTAACTCATAAAAATTGGATATCCCTTGTGATTTGGTCAATGAATGGATACATGGGATGGTTTTGATTAATTCTTTGAAGCATAGTAAAACATACATAAGATTTAAATTGTGAGAACTTCGGATAAATATTGATGAACATGGAGTATGTTGTTATGATTCAGTGAGTGTGGATTCCTAAACCTTAGTCTTTACCTTTTGTTTTATTTTATTTAGTTTATGTTTATCCTTTAATTTTCAAAACTCAAAATTCAAACTTTTTTTGGAACTAGGTTAGGGTAAAATTAGTTTAGATATATGTTGTTCTTTCAAAAGTACAATTCTCTGTGGGTTCGACCTCGCACTTGCAATCCATTAAACTACAATTGATTCGTGCACTTGCGAGTTAAATAAATTTGCACAACAAAAGAAATTCACACCGGGTTCTTGGGTTAATCAACATGGGGAACCGGGAGTAGACACCCATGTCCTAGGCCTCATGTGTTTGTCGATTTCCACATAATTATGCTTTCTTAAAGAACAACTTAGTAGATGCCCATGTTAAATCCTTTAAAAAAGAAAAGAATTAGAGTAGACACTCATGCCTAATTTGTTGCTCAGGGAAATCAATAGCCTAAAGAGTAGACACCCATGCCCTTAGGTTGACAAATATTAGATATACATAACATGATTAAAGCATTGGCATATTGATATATTATTTGAATATAATTAGTGGTGGATATCAAAGCCCTACCTTTTTATCATTATCAAATCAAAATTCAATCTGTTTTGTTTTACATTTGAAATTTATTTTAAGCAAATTTAGCAATCCTCGTGGGAATGACCCCATACTTGCACCTTATACTACTATGTTGACCTCATGCACTTACGGGTAAAACGTACAATTATTTGCCCATTAATTTAGGTAGATATTTGTAATAACAATTCGTTCTCAATTGATTAGCATGCCAACTCACAGTAGTAATGGAATGTTTTGTTGTGATACGTATGAGGGTAGTAACGTGTCTGAATTTCCTTCAGGAGATTAGTTAGCAATCAGAGGAAATTTTTAAATGCAGTCAAGAGGTAAGTGAATTTACTATCCCTTCCAAAAAAATTATCATGTCATGCTCTTTATGAAATTTTGTTTCAAATTGTAAATGATCATTTTGTTTATATTATGGAATTATGTTGCTTGCATGACAAGTTTGAGAAAAAGAAACTTTGTGAAAATAATGATGTTTATAAGAAATTTTGAGAAAATGATGATAAACTCTCCTACGTGTTGCCCTAAGATATACCTTAAGAAGTACAAAGAAAGTACAAGAAATGAGAAAAAAGTGTTATAAAATGAGGACACATGTAGAGAGGAGAGTATTTTTCGCCCCAAGAGAAGCAAGCGAGAAACTAGGTACCGATGCTAAGGATTGAGGCGCAACCGTTGAAAGAGGCTCTACCAGAAGGTGGTTCCATCATTTTTTACCATGCTGAGTGCATCTAGAGTTAATCAACTGGCCAAGGGGATGGGGCTATGGCCACAGTATCTCATCCCAGGTCGCAAGGGCCGCACAACCCTAGTATACAGGGGTAACACTATACATGGGCCCTAGTATGAGATAAAGACTATCAACAATTTTATTGATGATAATATATTTTATATGCTTTCCGATCTTTCTGAAAATTTTAAAATATACTGAGAACATATGTAGTTATGAGTTCCAGTTTTCAAAACGGGACAAGGAGTAAAACTACTTATGGTTGTGGATTTCACTTACTAGGCCCCCTTTGGGCTCATCAGTATTATTTCTTGTTTCAGGTGGTAATCAGGTTGCATTAGGAGGCTGGAATGGGGGTCGGGCGTATTTAGGAATTTCATGTGATTTCATATTAGTCAACTTAATAAGTGCATTGGCACGATTGTTATTTCAGAGATTGATTGATTTATTTTAATAAGGAACACTATTATCGTTTGTGAGACATATTTTTGTTAAAGAGGAATATTTCAGTTTATTTTTAAATGACGTTATTTTCTAAACTCTAATGCATTTATTTTATACTAGTCTTATATAGTTGACAAACCTTATGGATTTTTGCGAATAAGAAAAAAAAAAGGATTAACAAACCTAACCCTAACGAGCTGGGGATGTAACAACTTGAAACAACCCAGGGAAAAGCGCTAGCCACATCTGCACTATCACCCTAAAAGGACTAATCAATTTAGAGCTTCCCTATAATTCATTAAAAAACCTAGTTTCATATAGTAACTAGGCAATGTGGGACTTAGCACCCATGACTATCTTTATAAACCACCCACTCTATGTGAGCTACTTCTCTACTTCCCAATATGGGACCGGGATGTTATAGCTGGTGTGCTTAAGCCTAAGTGCTGGGACGCTTGAGCGCAAGTGCACTCGAGCCCAAATGCTGTGTGCTCGATCCCAGGCCTTCAAGATGCTCCCAAAATGTGCTTTTGTCGTAATTTTCAATGGAATTCATGCATCTTTCATTTAAAGCCATGAAAAACAAAAACAAAACAATATTAAACAAATAACAATGCTAAAGAATTAACATATGCGAGTAATAGGGCTTGAATGTGCAACATTCAGCGCTTATCATACCCCCAAAGTTACATATTGCTAGACCCTTAGCATTACAAAACAGAAAATAAATTGAGAAACAAAAAATAAACTGAAAAAACAAAAGATAAATCGTTCTTTTGTGAGATGTACGATTGCATTTAGCGCATGCAACAAGCCTTTTAAGCCCTTAGGCATCCCACAAACATTATCATCATTATGTCATTCAAAAGGATAAAGCATCACATAAATAATGATTCTCATTCATTGGTAAGCTTAAAAAGATAAACTCCATCTTCAAAATTTCAATAAATTACAAGTCAAATCATTTACAAATAGCAGATTGAGACACAGCATGCTTAAATTAGTGCAAGGTGAACTAACACACAATCATGGGGATTCAAAATAATTCTAATATAAAAGAATCAACATCTTAGAATTTATTAGACTTCCTAACATATGAAACAACCAAGGTGCTAAAAACTTGTTGTGCCAAATACCCACCTAAATTAATAAGCGAATGCTTGGTGCGTTTTAACTCGCAAGTGCACAAGATCAAAGGATAGTATAGTGTGGCAAATACGAGATCATGCCCATGAGGATTGGTAAATTGTGATTAAAATTAATTCCTAGATTTAAATATCAAGATTGTCACGAAATTGATATTATGAAAAGAAAAAAAGATAAATGAAAGCGTTAGGGATTCGACATCCACCACTAATCAGACTAATTAAGATAACAATATGCCAATGCGCCAATTATACCGGTATATTTATTTTTGGTCAACCTAAGGGCATGGGTGTATACTCCTTAAGCTATTGATCTCCCTAAGCAATGAATTAGGCATGGGTGTATACTCTAACTCTTTTCTTTCTCAAAGGATTTAGCATGGGTGTAAACTAAGTTGTTCTTTAAGAAAGCATAAATCTATGGAAATAGACAAACACATAAGGCCTAGGGCGTGGGTGTGTATACTCATGGTTCCCCATGTTGATTACCCTAAGAACTCGCAAGGATATCTTTTGTCACTCTATTAAGCCCAGAGCTCGGTTTGTCGATTGTCCACCCCAATGAAGTCAACTTCAGCAACCTCTGAATGAAATATGCCCCCAATGGCGTTGTCATCAAGTGGTGGAGTACTTGAAGTGAATGGCATAGGCTCCTGTGGGTTTCTTCATGATGGGGCTTCAATTAGAGTATTAGGTGCATGTTGGAAGGCATTGAAGATGTTCAGTCTAATCTTCATATTCCCAAAGGAGAGCTCCATCACTTAGGTCCAATAGTTGATGCATTCATTGGCTGTGGCTAGGAAAGGACGCTCGAGGATGACAGGAACCTGCTTCTCTGGATTCAGGACAGGTTCTATGTCAAGAACTAGTCGCAAGACAATAGTTGTGGGTTTCAATTCCCCTAAGCAAAGAATGCTTGGAACAAGAATGCAATCAATGGATAAGAACATACAAGATATGAAAAATACTACCATGAGCAATTCCAGGGATATACAAGAGCTAAAAGGTTTCACCAATCAAGTCGTACAAGAGATGAGGAATTCCAACATGGCTAACAACAGACACATACAAGAACTTAAGCAGGCCATGACCAAGATAAAAGGACAAATTGGTCATCTAGTTGCTGACTTCAACAGAATAGAGGAAGAAAAGTAAACCAATTTGGATGATCGAGTCCTGGGTTTAAGAAAAGTAACAAAAGAAATCCACACCGGATTCTTGGGTTAACCAACATGGGGAACCAGGAGTAGACACCCATGCCCTAGGCCACATATGTTTGTCGATTTCCACAGAATTATTCTTCCTTAAAGAACAACTTAGTAGACACCCATGCTAAATCCTTTAAGAAAGAAAAGAATTAGAGTAGACATCCATGCCTAATTCGTTGCTTAGGGGAAATCAATAGCTTAAGGAGTAGACACCTATGCCCTTAGGTTGACAAACATTAGATATTCATAACATGATCAAAAAATTGGCATATTGATATATTAGCTAAATATAATTAGTGGTGGAGATCAAAGTCCTACCTTTTTATCATTATCAACTTAATCCAATCTCTTGTTTTATTTTACTTTGGTAATTGATTTTAGACAAGATTTAGCAATCCTCGTGGGAATGACCCCATATTTGCACACTATACTACTGTGTTGACCTCGTGCACTTGCGGGTAAAACATTCAATTATTTGCCTATTAATTTAGGTAGGTAATTGTGAACAACAAGTTTTTGGCGCCGTTGCCGGGGATTGAGGTGAATTTTGTTTAAAATTATATTCCTTTAGTTTTGTTATTTTAATTTTCAATTTTCAATTTTGTTTTTTTTTTTCAAAAATATTTTCTGTTGATTCTTAATTTTTTTTATGTTTTCTGTTTCAAGTTGCGGATTAGCATTCTGTGATTGCGATCGAACGTCAGCTTTGTGCAATCGAGCGCACCAACCTGCGATCGAGCGTAATTCCAGGGAGCGTCCGAACCAGCAGCACTAAAGCTGCTTTGACTGAAGAAGCAACTCAATTGATGCAAGGTCGTCGATCTCAAGATACGTCTGTCATTCCACTCGATTCTGAAATTTAGCGAACAATTCGACAAAAACCTAGAGACAAAGAAGAAGAGGAAGAAATTGAGATGGAAGATTTGCAAGAGAATCCAAATGGGCCAAGACCACTAGAGGCAAATCCACCACCGGTGCGGAGACCGATGAAGCAGGCATTTGTTCCAGCTAACCTCCATCAACCCTCATGCATAGCATATCAATCGGAGGTGGAAGGCAGTTATTATATTTCTCCTCAAATCCTCAATGCATTGACTCACTTCAGGGGCACAGCTATTGAGGATCCCAACTTTTATCTTAAAGAATTCATTGATTTATGCACGTTGCAGCATGTCCAAGGCCTAACTCCAGAGAGACTCAGGTTAGTTCTCTTTCCTTTCTCTTTGAAAGATAATGCTAAACTGTGGTATAATTCTTTGCCTGCAAATTCTATCTATGCTGGGAAGAATTAGCCACCAAGTTTCAAAAGAAGTTTTTCCCAGCTCAAAAAACAAGACAACTTAAAAGGGAACTCCAGCTGTTCCAACAGAGAGATGGAGATTTGTTCTTTGAGGCATGGGATCACTTCAATTCATTGCTTCTAAAGTGCCCACATCACAACATCCCTCAAGATGATCAGGTACAAATTTTCTATGAAGGTTTAGATGATACTAATAAAGGGATGGTTGATTCAGCTTGTGAAGGAGCACTTATGGAGAAGAGTAGTGAGGAAGCAATGGAGCTGTTTGACTGTTTGACACATTAAGTGAGCATTCCCAGCAATTCTGCTCTAGAGGAAGGAGAAGAGCCAAGAGCAAAGGCATGTCTGAAGTAAACTTCAATGGGGGATCTCCCAATCAGATGGCCGCTGTGGAAAAGAAGTTGGACATGATTGTCAAGGCCATGACTACTCATAAAATTTCACCTCTACAATAGGACACGCCAATCCAGGTATGTGCTATTTATTCCCATCTAGATCACACTACTGAGACGTGTCCTTTATCTCCATTTGCAAAGCAAGAAGAGGTGAATTATGTGGGACAAAACAATTACCCCCACAAGAACAATTCGTACTCCAACACTTACAATCTAGGATGGCGCAACCATCCCAATTTTTCTTGGAGTAGCAATCAAGGATAGCAGAAGGGGCCCCAACAAGGAAGCCAACCAACTCAAGAGTCAAAGTTGAACCAACTGGAGCATATGATACATAACCTGGTGACCTCACAACAGCAATTCACGGCTGATCAAAAACAATTCAATACAAAGACTGATCAAGCCATTCAAAGACTGGAAGTACAAATGGGGCAGATGGCAAATGAGCTGAGTGAAAGGAAGCAGGGAGAATTTCTAGCCCAAGCAATACCTAACCCAGGGAGTCACTAGCAGCTAAAAGCAGTCACAGTGCTCAGGAATGGCGAAGTCATTGGAACTGAAGAGCCACCTCAAGCAACTCCACATGAACCATCAACCTCTAAGGTAAAAAAAATGGAGAAGGTAAATACACCCCCCTTTCTTCAAAGGTTAGTCAAATCAAAGAAAGGAAAGCAACTCATGGATATCTTTGAGACTCTGAGGAAAGTAGAAATCAATATTCCCTTGTTAGATGCAATTAAATAGATTCCTTCTTATGCCAAATTTTCAAAAGATTGTTGCACTAACAAAAGGAGATTTCAGGAGCATGAGACTGTGGCCCTAACAGAAGAGGTAAGTGCAGTTTTGTTGAGAAAATTACCACCCAAGCTAACAGATCCGGGTAGTTTTCCATTCCTTGCAGGATAGGAGACCACCCTTTTGAGCATGCATTGCTAGATCTGGGAGCAGCGGTCAATTTGCTGCACTAAAGGCCATCCGGGCCTCATTCCCTGGAATTAAAGAGAAAGCCAATATTTGATCAACCCGACCCTGTTGCTCCGGGTTAAGTTTGAGACACTCCTCCCCTACCAAAAGAAAGAAATTCATAAGGAGTATGAAAACCTAAACCGAAGAAAGGGAAAAGTCAAAGACACTTATAATTTTCCTAAGCAACCCCCCACTCTCAGTGAACCTTGTGCTCCAACGGCAAGGTCTGGAAGGGGGATGCATCCCAATCACCGAAGATGTAGAAGAACTGTTCCGACCAATGTTTGTTGTTGGAGTAGGTGGAACCGAGCTCGATAAATTGGTTCTTCCCATGAACCAGAAAGGTCACCGTCTCGGTAGCCGAGTAGAAATGGGGGCCATATATGTTGAAGAACTCCGGAATCGACATTGTTTGTCCCGAGAAGACAATGGGCCACAATAGAAAGGTAGCCAAAAAGTACATTCACCCGTTGGGCATCAGCTGCCCTAGGGCCAATCCTAGATGAAATAGCAGTTCTCAGATGACAAGAAGCCCAGCTTAGAACATGTGTTCATATATGCATGTCCCCGGGGCCACCAACCATCCCAGTAGAATCGTCAGGAAAATGAAGGTGTATCGAAGAAGGAATCTTATAGTTATGCCAGAGTACCTTTTCGTCGGCCAGTGTGAAGCAAGACCTTTCATCACGAGGAAACTCCAAGCACAGAGAAGGCCTGACATTGGAGAGTGGCACCTTTGAGAAGGGACAAACCTTCGAAGAGGAACCCCCTCTCCGACGGACCAATGGGACTTCCAAGGAGTAACCATCGGAAAGCTCTCCGTCCAAAGGTTGGGGTTGGTTGGAAGAAGACATGAATGCAAGAATCAAAGGTGAAAGTTTTTGAAAGTTTGAATGAGGTGAAGAAACAGGAATTCAGGGCGACAAATGGTGAGAAAAAGGAGAAGAATACTATTTATAAAGGGAGATCTAGGTTAAAGCAACAAAGCATTTAATACGAGGGAATGATGAACTCGCAACCATCTCAAATCGAGATGACCAATGAAGGTCCTTTCATCAAAAGGCACAACGGGGTAACCACTCAATATCTGACACCTGTCCCAGAAACCCACACGCCCGAGCATGGATCACTTAGAAAAGGACACGTAGAGATAGTAGGGCGCATTTATGAGCTACGGACAAAATATTCAAAAGTCGAAAGTCATATAAAATCAGCAGATATTCCGAATATATAGTTGTCGGATTCAGAGAACAGCTATAACATCAAGAATAACGGCTCCAAAAGATTGCCAATGGACCGAATGAAAATTTCGCTAAAAGATCCTACAACTAAAGAAGTCAAATAGGTAAAATCTGGAAATTCCATTACTTCGAATTCTCGAAAGAAGGAATTTGAGGGGGTAACTGTTACATACATTTTATAAGACCCAAGCCCATGGGCCCTATTCATGGAAGAATAAAGATGTGGGCCTGGCCATCATCAAAAGCCCAGAACCTACCTAAAGAATTGGTCTCATCAACAGCTCGACTTGTCTCAAGAAAGTATGGTCAAAGGTATCTGATAAGCGCCGAATGTTACACATCCAAGCCCCTTAATTTACATATGTTAATTCCTTAGCATTGTTGTTTGTTTGATTTTGTTTTGTTTTTGTGTTTCAAGTCTTATTTGACAAACCATTGAAAATTGGGCTTAAAAGGGCAAAAAGCTGGGCATTCTGGATCTAGGATCGAGCATAACCATTCCTGAGCTCGAGCGCACCTACGCTCGAGCGTCTGCGGCTAAGGATCGAGCGCATGCCTACGCTCTTGTGCACAACAGCTAAGCTCGAGCGCATTGCGCTCAAGCGCACAAACCTCGGATCGAGCACACACGGGCGCTTGGTGCACGACAGCAATCATTTTCCAGCGTGGATTTGGTTTTTAGTCACCCAATTGGACTGGGAGACTAACCTCCGATTTTCTTAGGGTTTCTAGGGTTTTTTAGGGTTCTCCTAATCCCTATAAATAGGGCTCTAAACATTGTAAACAGACACACCACTATCTAGAGTTAAAATTTCAGTAAATTGTCTATGGAGCTTAGAAGGTCATGAGCGGCTAAACCAATTGTTGGGTATTGATGTAACCCTTTCCAAGAACAATGGTTTGAATGTATTGAATTTCTAGTTTTCATTTTATGCATGTTGATTGTATAACTGTGAGGATTGCTACAATTGATTTTTGTTCTTCATATTAAATGTAATTGTTCTTTAATTCCAATTCAATATTAGTAAAATTCTTATCTTGTCTTAGAAATTATTTTACTATTATTGAACTCAAATCATTCTTATTTTCTGTGATTATAAGAATGATGGTTATACAATGGTTCTTAATTGGCATGCAATCAATAGGGTTAGATAGACCATACCTAGGAAAGACGGATCGTACTACGCCCTAGTTTAGTGTAATTTTGGTGGATCATCCGTGCCAACCGAAGATGGGTTATGCTATTCGATTGATTGTATGAAATTGTTTTCATGTGTTTTCTTGTTTAAATTATAACATGCATAGAATGAATTGCTAGAATTAAATATGGTTAACCATTGATGTACGGATAGTGGTGAAGTCAATACCCTACTCTCTCTCTCTTAAATATTTACTCTCTTTATTTTCATGCACTTTGAATTTACACAAACAAATCATTCTCTTTTGAATTAAGTTAATTTTAATCTTTCAAATTTCGATAATTAAACCACTGCAGTCCTTGAGGTTCGACACCCTCAATATAGCCATATCCTATGCGATTCGTCCTATTGCAAGTCGTTATTTTTATATAATTAATATTTTTGGCCACAAAAATACCATATCAATTTTTGGCGCCGTTGCCGGGGACTGCTTAACGGTTTCATTATCTAAATTTAAGGATCGATTTTAGCTTAATAATTTATTTTTCTGCTTTAAGTTGCTAACTTTAATTCTGTTTTGTGTTTTGTTTTTATTTTTTTAATTTTATTTTAGAATTTGCAAACAGGTCTGTAGCTGCCTTTTCTGTGACTGCGATCGAGCGCAGATCGCGTGTGATCGAGCGTACAGATGCACTCCAGCAGGAACCAAGCTAGCAGCGCTCGAGCCCTCCCCTCCTGCGCTCGCACCCCTCTACGGAAGTACGCTCGACCGCACCTTGCCGTGCGATCAAGCGCACTTGCAGCAACCTGCATCCAAACCCTAAGTGCATCTAAGGGCCGTTTGTGAGCTTTACTTTTCTATTTTAGCTTAGTTTTTCTTTTCTTTCTATTTTGTTTATGCTCGGTCGCCGTTCTTTGTCTTTTCCATTAATTTCTTGCAACCTTGAAATTGAACGCACTCTTTGACAAATTGGATCCCAAAGGACTCCTAATTCGCTAGAAGCGCGTCCCACTGAGACCATGGGAGACGGTAACCATGTGGCTTTGCAAGATCATTATCTTCCTACCACTTACACTACTCCCACATGTCTCCGGCTGCTAGAGGTTACGGCAGCCAATTATGAAATTAAGCCCAGCACTATACAAAGTTTACCTTTTTTCCTAGGGCTTAGCACTAAAAACCCTTATGACTTCCTCAGTGATTTCGAAGCAATTTGTTCTA
>NC_081548.1:10450215-10467677 GCF_901000735.1 Corylus avellana | reverse complement strand
TTATACTACTATGTTGACCTCATGCACTTACGGGTAAAACGTACAATTATTTGCCCATTAATTTAGGTAGATATTTGTAATAACAATTCGTTCTCAATTGATTAGCATGCCAACTCACAGTAGTAATGGAATGTTTTGTTGTGATACGTATGAGGGTAGTAACGTGTCTGAATTTCCTTCAGGAGATTAGTTAGCAATCAGAGGAAATTTTTAAATGCAGTCAAGAGGTAAGTGAATTTACTATCCCTTCCAAAAAAATTATCATGTCATGCTCTTTATGAAATTTTGTTTCAAATTGTAAATGATCATTTTGTTTATATTATGGAATTATGTTGCTTGCATGACAAGTTTGAGAAAAAGAAACTTTGTGAAAATAATGATGTTTATAAGAAATTTTGAGAAAATGATGATAAACTCTCCTACGTGTTGCCCTAAGATATACCTTAAGAAGTACAAAGAAAGTACAAGAAATGAGAAAAAAGTGTTATAAAATGAGGACACATGTAGAGAGGAGAGTATTTTTCGCCCCAAGAGAAGCAAGCGAGAAACTAGGTACCGATGCTAAGGATTGAGGCGCAACCGTTGAAAGAGGCTCTACCAGAAGGTGGTTCCATCATTTTTTACCATGCTGAGTGCATCTAGAGTTAATCAACTGGCCAAGGGGATGGGGCTATGGCCACAGTATCTCATCCCAGGTCGCAAGGGCCGCACAACCCTAGTATACAGGGGTAACACTATACATGGGCCCTAGTATGAGATAAAGACTATCAACAATTTTATTGATGATAATATATTTTATATGCTTTCCGATCTTTCTGAAAATTTTAAAATATACTGAGAACATATGTAGTTATGAGTTCCAGTTTTCAAAACGGGACAAGGAGTAAAACTACTTATGGTTGTGGATTTCACTTACTAGGCCCCCTTTGGGCTCATCAGTATTATTTCTTGTTTCAGGTGGTAATCAGGTTGCATTAGGAGGCTGGAATGGGGGTCGGGCGTATTTAGGAATTTCATGTGATTTCATATTAGTCAACTTAATAAGTGCATTGGCACGATTGTTATTTCAGAGATTGATTGATTTATTTTAATAAGGAACACTATTATCGTTTGTGAGACATATTTTTGTTAAAGAGGAATATTTCAGTTTATTTTTAAATGACGTTATTTTCTAAACTCTAATGCATTCATTTTATACTAGTCTTATACAATTGACAAACCTTATGGATCTTTGCGAATAAGAAAAAAAAGGATTAACAAACCTAACCCTAACGGGCTGGGGATGTAATAACTTGAAACAACCTAGGGAAAAGCGCTAGCCACATCTGCACTATCACCCTAAAAGGACTAATCAATTTGGAGCTTCCCTAGAATTCATTATAAAACCTAGTTTCATCTAGTAACTAGGCAATGTGGGACTTAGCACCCATAACTATCTTTATAAACCACCCACTCTATGTGAGCTACTTCTCTACTTCCCAATATGGGACTGGGATGTTATAGCTGGTGTGCTTAAGCCTAAGTGCTGGGACGCTTGAGCGCAAGTGCACTCGAGCCCAAATGTTGTGTGCTCGATCCCAGGCCTTCAAGATGCTCCCAAAATGTGCTTTTGTCGTAATTTTCAATGGAGTTCATGCATCTTTCATTTAAAGCCATGAAAAACAAAAACAAAACAATATAAAACAAATAACAATGCCAAGGAATTAACATATTCGAGTAATAAGGCTTGAATGTGCAACATTCAACGCTTATCACACCCTCAGAGTTACATATTGCTAGACCCTTAGCATTACAAAACAGAAAATAAATTGAGAAACAAAAAATAAACTGAAAAAACAAAAGATAAATCGTTCTTTTGTGAGATGTACGATTGCATTTAGCGCATGCAACAAGCCTTTTAAGCCCTTAGGCATCCCACAAACATTATCATCATTATGTCATTCAAAAGGATAAAGCATCACATAAATAATGATTCTCATTCATTGGTAAGCTTAAAAAGATAAACTCCATCTTCAAAATTTCAATAAATTACAAGTCAAATCATTTACAAATAGCAGATTGAGACACAGCATGCTTAAATTAGTGCAAGGTGAACTAACACACAATCATGGGGATTCAAAATAATTCTAATATAAAAGAATCAACATCTTAGAATTTATTAGACTTCCTAACATATGAAACAACCAAGGTGCTAAAAACTTGTTGTGCCAAATACCAACCTAAATTAATAGGCGAATGCTTGGTACGTTTTAACTCGCAAGTGCACAAGATCAAAGGATAGTATAGTGTGGCAAATACGAGATCATGCCCACGAGGATTAGTAAATTGTGATTAAAATTAATTCCTAGATTTAAATATCAAGATTGTCACGAAATTGATATTATGAAAAGAAAAAAAGATAAATGAAAGCGTTAGGGATTCGACATCCACCACTAATCAGACTAATTAAGATAACAATATGCCAATGCGCCAATTATACTGGTATATTTATTGTTGGTCAACCTAAGGGCATGGGTGTATACTCCTTAAGCTATTGATCTCCCTAAGCAACGAATTAGGCATGGGTGTATACTCTAACTCTTTTCTTTCTCAAAGGATTTAGCATGGGTGTAAACTAAGTTGTTCTTTAAGAAAGCATAAATCTATGGAAATAGACAAACACTTAAGGCCTAGGGCGTGGGTGTGTATACTCATGGTTCCCAATGTTGATTACCCTAAGAACTCGCAAGGATATCTTTTGTCACTCTATTAAGCCCAGAACTCAGTTTGTCGATTGTCCACCCCAATGAAGTCAACTTCAATAACCTCTGAATGAAATATGCCCCCAGTGGCGTTGTCATCAGGTGGTGGAGTACTTGAAGTGAATGGCATAGGCTCCAGTGGGTTTCTCCATGATGGGCTTCAGTTAAAGTATTAGGTGCATGTTGGAAGGCATTGAAGATGTTCAGTCTGATCTTCATATTCCCAAAGGAGAGCTCCATCACATAGGTCCAACAGTTGATGCATTCATTGGCTGTGGCTAGGAAAGGACGCTCGAGGATGACAGGAACCTGCTTCTCTGGATTCAGGACAGGTTCTATGTCAAGAACTAGTCGCAAGACAGTAGTTGTGGGTTTCAATTCCCCTAAGCAAAGAATGCTTGGAACAAGAATGCAATCAATGGATAAGAACATACAAGATATGAAAAATACTACCATGAGCAATTCCCAAGATATACAAGAGCTAAAAGGTTTCACCAATCAAGTCGTACAGGAGATGAGGAATTCCAACATGGCTAACAACAGAGACATACAAGAACTTAAGCAGGCCATGACCAAGATAAAAGGACAGATTGGTCATCTAGTTGCTGACTTCAACAGAATAGAGGAAGAAAAGTAAATCAATTTGGATGATCGAGTCCTGGGTTTAAGAAAAGTAACAAAAGAAATCCTCACCGGATTCTTGGGTTAACCAACATGGGGAACCAGGAGTAGACACCCATTCCCTAGGCCACATATGTTTGTCGATTTCCATAGAATTATGCTTCCTTAAAGAACAACTTAGTAGACACCCATGCTAAGTCCTTTAAGAAAGAAAAGAATTAGAGTAGACACCCATGCTAAATCCTTTAAGAAAGAAAAGAATTAGAGTAGACACCCATGCCTAATTCGTTGCTTAGGGAAAATCAATAGCTTAAGGAGTAGACACAAATGCCCTTAGGTTGACAAACATTAGATATTCATAACATGATCAAAACATTGGCATATTGATATATTAGCTAAATATAATTAGTGGTGGAGATCAAAGTCCTACCTTTTTATCATTATCAACTTAATCCAATCTCTTGTTTTATTTTACTTTGGGAATTGATTTTAGACAAGATTTAGCAATCCTCGTGGGAATGACCCCATATTTGCACACTATACTACTGTGTTGACCTCGTGCACTTGCGGGTAAAACATTCAATTATTTGCCTATTAATTTAGGTAGGTAATTGTGAACAACAAGTTTTTGGCGCCGTTGCAGGGGATTGCGGTGAATTTTGTTTAAAATTATTTTCCTTTAGTTTTGTTATTTTAATTTTCAATTTTCAATTTTGTTTTTTTTTTTCAAAAATATTTTCTGTTGATTCTTAATTTTTTTCTGTTTTCTGTTTCAGGTTGCGGATTAGCATTCTGTGATTGTGATTGAACGTCAGCCCAGTGCAATCGAGCGCATTGCGATCGAGCGCACCAACCTGCGATCGAGTGCAATTCCAGGGAACATCCGAACCAGTAGCACTGAAGTTGCTTTGACTGAAGAAGCAACTCAATTGATGCAAGGTCGTCGATCTCAAGATACGTCTGTCATTCCACTCGATCCTGAAATTTAACGAACAATTCGACAAAGACCTAGAGACAAAGAAGAAGAGGAAGAAATTGAGATGGAAGATTTGCAAGAGAATCCAATTGGGCCAAGACCACTAGAGGCAAATCCACCACTGGTGCGGAGACCGATGAAGTAGGCATTTGTTCTAGCTAACCTCCATCAACCCTCATGCGTAGCATATCAACCGGAGGTGGAAGGCAGTTATTATATTTCTCCTTAAATCCTCAATGCATTGACTCACTTCAGGGGCACTGCTACTGAGGATCCCAACTTTTATCTTAAAGAATTCATTGATTTATGCACGTTGCAGCATGTCCAAGGCCTAACTCCAGAGAGACTTAGGTTAGTTCTCTTTCCTTTCTCTTTGAAAGATAATCCTAAACTGTGGTATAATTCTTTGCCTGCAAATTCTATCCATACTTGGGAAGAATTAGCCACCAAGTTTCAAAAGAAGTTTTTCCCAGCTCAAAAGACAAGACAACTTAAAAAGGAACTCCAGCTGTTCCAACAAAGAGATGGAGATTTGTTCTTTGAGGCATGGGATCACTTCAATTCATTGCTTCTAAAGTGCCCACATCACAACATCCCTCAAGATGATCAGGTACAAATTTTCTATGAAGGTTTAGATGATACTAACAAAGGGATGGTTGATACAGCTTGTGAAGGAGCACTTATGGAGAAGAGTAGTAAGGAAGCAATGGAGCTGTTTGAAACATTAAGTGAGCATTCCCAGCAATTCTGCTCTAGAGGAAGGAGAAGAGCCAAGAGCAAAGGCATGTCTGAAGTAAACTTCAATGGGGGATCTCCTAATCAGATGGCCGCTGTGGAAAAGAAGTTGGACATGATTGTCAAGGCCATGACTACTCAGAAAATTTCACTTCTACAATAGGACACACCAATCCAGGTATGTGCTATTTATTCCCATCTAGATCACACTACTGACACGTGTCCTTTATCTCCATTTGCAAAGCAAGAAGAGGTGAATTATGTGGGACAAAACAATTACCCCCACAAGAACAATTCGTACTCCAACACTTACAATCCAGGATGGTGCAACCATCCCAATTTTTCTTGGAGTAGCAATCAAGGATAGCAGAAGGGGCCCCAACAAGAAAGCCAACCAACTCAAGAGTCAAAGTTGAACCAACTGGAGTATATGATACATAACCTGGTGACCTCACAACAGCAATTCACGGCTGATCAAAAACAATTCAATACAAAGACTGATCAAGCCATTCAAAGACTGGAAGTACAAATGGGGCAGATGGCAAAAGAGCTGAATGAAAGGAACCAGGGAGAATTTCTAGCCCAAGCAATACCTAACCCAGGGAGTCACTAGCAGCTAAAAGCAGTCACAGTGCTCAGGAATGGCGAAGTCATTGGAACTGAAGAGCCACCTCAAGCAACTCCAGATGGACCATCAACCTCAAAGGTAAAAAAAATGGAGAAGGTAAATGCACCCCCCTTTCCTCAAAGGTTAGTCAAATCAAAGAAAGAAAAGCAACTCATGGATATCTTTGAGACTCTAAGGAAAGTAGAAATCAATATTCCCTTGTTAGATGCAATTAAACAGATTCCTTCTTATGCCAAATTTTCAAAAGATTGTTGCACTAACAAAAGGAGATTTCAGGAGCATGAGACTGTGGCCCTAACAGAAGAGGTAAGTGCAGTTTTGTTGAGAAAATTACCACCTAAGCTAACAGATCCGGGTAGTTTTCCATTCCTTGCAGGATAGGAGACCACCCTTTTGAGCATGCATTGCTAGATCTGGGAGCAGGGGTCAATTTGCTGCACTAAAGGCCATCCGGGCCTCATTCCCTGGAATTAAAGAGAAAGCCAATATTTGATCAACCCGACCCTGTTGCTCTAGGTTAAGTTTGAGACACTCCTCCCCTACCAAAAGAAAGAAATTCATAAGGAGTATGAGAACCTAAACCGAAGAAAGGGAAAAGTCAAAGACACTTATAATTTTCCTAAGCAACCCCCCACTCTCGGTGCACCTTGTGCTCCAACGGCAAGGTCTCGAAGGGGGATGCTTCCCAATCACCGAAGATGTAGAAGAACTATTCCGACCAGTGTTTGTTGTTGGAGTAGGTGGAACCGAGCTCGATAAATTGGTTCTTCCCATGAACCAGAAAGGTCACCGTCTCGGTAGCCGAGTAGAAATGGGGGCCATATATGTTGAAGAACTCCAGAATCGACATTGTTTGTCCCGAGAAGACAATGGGCCACAATAGAAAGGTAGCCAAAAAGTACATTCACCCATTGGGCATCAGCTGCCCCAGGGCCAATCCAAGATGAAATAGCAGTTCTCAGATGATAGGAAGCCCAGCTTAGAACATGCGTTCATATGCGCATGTCCCCGAGGCCACCAACCATCCCAGTAGAATCGTTAGGAGAATGAAGGTGTATGGAAGAAGGAATCTCATAGTTATGCTAGAGTACCTTTTCGTCGACCAGTGTGAAGCAAGACCTTTCATCCCAAGGAAACTCCAAGCACAGAGAAGGCCTGACATTGGAGAGTGGCACCTCTGCGAAGGGACAAACCTTCAAAGAGGAACCCCCTCTCCGACGGACCAATGGGACTTCCCGGGAGTAACCATCGGAAAGCTCTCCGTCCAAAGGTTGGGGTTGGTTGGAAGAACACATGAATGTAAGAATCAGAGGTGAAAGTTTTTGAAAGTTTGAATGAGGTGAAGAAACAGGAATTCAGGGCGACAAATGGTGAGAAAAAGGAGAAGAATACTATTTATAAAGGGAGATCTAGGTTGAAGCAACAAAGCATTTAATACGAGGGAATGATGAACTCACAGCCATCTCAAATCGAGATGACCAATGAAGGTCCTTTCATCAAAAGGCACAACGGGGTAACCACTCAATATCTGACACCTGTCTCAGAAACCCACGCGCCCGAGCATGGATCACTTAGAAAAGGACACGTGGAGATAGTAGGGCGCATTTATGAGCAACGGACAAAATATTCAAAAGTCGAAAGTCATATAAAATCACCGGATATTCCAAATATACAGTTGTCGGATTCAGAGAACAGCTATAACATCAAGAATAACGGCTCCAAAAGATTGCCAACAGACCGAACGAAAATTTCGCTAAAAGATCCTATAGCTAAAGAAGTCAAACAGGTAAAATCTGGAAACTCCATTCCTTCGAATTCTCGAAAGAAGGAGTTTGAAAGGGTAACTGTTACATACATTTTATAAGACCCAAGCCCATGGGCCCTATTCATGGAAGAATAAAGATGTGGGCCCAGAACCTACCTAAAGAATTGGTCTCATCAACAGCTCGACTTGTCTCAAGAAAGTATGGTCAAAGGTATCTGATAAGCGCCGAATGTTACACATCCAAGCCCCTTAATTTACATATGTTAATTCCTTAGCATTGTTGTTTGTTTGATTTTGTTTTGTTTTTGTGTTTCAGGTCTTATTTGACAAACCATTGAAAATTGGGCTTAAAAGGGCAAAAAGCTGGGCATTCTGGATCTAGGATCGAGCTTAACCATTCCTGAGCTCGAGTGCACCTACGCTCGAGCGTCTGCGGCCAAGGATCGAGTGCATGCCTACCCTCATGTGCACAACAGCTAAGCTCGAGCGTACTGCACTCAAGCGCACAAACCTCGGATCGAGCACACACGGGCGCTTGGTGCACGACAACAATCATTTTCCAGCGTGGATTTGGTTTTCAGTCACTCAATTGGACTGGGAGACTGACCTCCGGTTTTCTCAGGGTTTCTAGGGTTTTTTAGGGTTCTCCTAATCCCTATAAATAGGGCTCTAAACATTGTAAACAGACACACCGCTTTTTAGAGTTAAAATTTCAGTAAATTGTCTATGGAGCTTAGAAGGTCATGAGCGGCTAAACTAATTGTTGGGTATTGATGTAACCTTTTCCAAGAACAATGGTTTGAATGTATTTAATTTTTCGTTTTCATTTGATGCATGTTGATTGTATAACTGTGAGGATTGCTACAATTGATTTTTGTTCTTCATATTAAATGTAATTGTTCTTTAATTCCAATTCAATATTAGTAAAATTCTTATCTTGTCTTAGAAATTATTTTACTATTATTGAACTCAAATCATTCTTATTTTCTGTGATTATAAGAATGATGGTTATACAATGGTTCTTAATTGGCATGCAATCAATAGGGTTAGATAGACCATACCTAGGAAAGACGGATCGTACTACGCCCTAGTTTAGTGTAATTTAGGTGGATCATCCGTGCCAACCGAAGATGGGTTATGCTATTCGATTGATTGTATGAAATTATTTTCATGTGTTTTCTTGTTTAAATTATAACATGCATAGAATGAATTGCTAGAATTAAATATGGTTAACCATTGATGTACGGATAGTGGTGAAGTCAATACCCTACTCTCTCTCTCTCTTATATATTTACTCTCTTTATTTTCATGCACTTTGAATTTACACAAACAAATCATTCTCTTTTGAATTAAGTTAATTTTAATCTTTCAAATTTCGATAATTAAACCACTGCAGTCCTTGAGGTTCGACACCCTCAATATAGCCATATCCTACGCGATTCGTCCTATTGCGAGTCGTTATTTTTATATAATTGATATTTTTGGTCACAAAAATACCACATCAATTTTTGGCACCGTTGCCGGGGACTGCTTAACGATTTCATTATCTAAATTTAAGGATCGATTTTAGCTTAATAATTTATTTTTCTGCTTTAAGTTGCTAACTTTAATTCTATTTTGTGTTTTGTTTTTATTTTTTATATTTTATTTTAGAATTTGCAAACAGGTCTGTAGCTGCCTTTTCTGTGACTGCGATCGAGCGCAAATCGCGCGTGATCGAGCGCACAGATGCACTCCAGCAGGAACCAAGCCAGCAGCACTCAAGCCCTCCCCTCCTGCGCTCGCACCCCTCTGCGGAAGTACGCTCCACCGCACCTTGCCATGCGATCAAGCGCACTTGCAGCAACCTGCATCCAAACCCTAAGTGCATCTAAGGGCCGTTTGTGAGCTTTTCTTTCTGTTTTGTTTATGCTCGGTCACCGTTCTTTGTCTTTTCCATTAATTTAGTGATGAAAGAGGTAGTCAAGTTACTTGATGCAGGCATCATCTACCCTATCTCAAATAGCAAATGGGTGAGCCCCACTCAAGTGGTTCCAAAGAAATCCGGCATCACCGTCGTTGAGAACTCAGCTGGAGAGTTGGTTGCACAGCGCACAACCACGGGATGGCGTGTTTGCATCGACTACCGAACGCTCAATTCCCATACCCAGAAGGATCACTTCCCGCTCCTATTCATTGATCAAATTTTGGAGCGTCTTCCTAGCCAAAGCTACTATTGCTTCCTTAACGGTTATTTCGGGTATAATCAGGTAGCAGTTGATCCCCAAGACCAAGAGTAGACGACATTCACATGTCCATTCTGCACCTTTGCTTACTGATACATGCCCTTCGGATTATGCAATGCACCTACCACATTCTAGAGATGTATGATGTCTATCTTCTCCGACATGGTAGAGAAATTTTTGGAGGTATTTATGGACGACTTTTCTGTTTTTGGATCTTCTTTTGATAAATGTCTCCATAATCTTTCACTTGTGCTTCAACGTTGCAAAGAAACTAACCTGATTTTAAGTTGGGAGAAGAGCCACTTCATGGTGCAGGAAGGTATAGTTTTGGGCCATATAGTGTCCAAAAGAGGTATTGAGGTGGACCGGGCCGAAGTTGAGCTAATTGAAAACTTACCGCAGCCCACTTCAGTGAAGCAGATTCGTTCTTTCCTAGGGCATGCCGGCTTCTATCGCCGCTTCATCAAGGACTTTAGTAAAATTTCAAGGCCCTTGTTTAACTTGTTTGCTAGGGACGCCCCTTTTCACTTTGATGAAGCATATCAAGAGGCAATCCAGAAGCTTCGGTCTCTGTTATCTCTTGCCCCCATCATGCAGCCTCCTGACTGGTCTTTGCCCTTTGAAATCATGTGTGATGCATTTGACTATGCCGTGGGTGCAGTATTGGGACAGCGGGTAGGTAAGCTCCCTCATGTCATCCATTATGCTAGCAAGACTCTAATGGATGCTCAAGTCAATTACACAACCACCAAGAAAGAATTGCTAGCTGTGGTCTTTGCCCTGGATAAATTCCGCTAATATCTTCTGGGATCAAAGGTCATCATTTACTCTGATCATGCTGCTCTGCGACATTTGCTGGCCAAGAAAGAAACCAAGCCATTGTTGATCCGCTAGATACTACTTCTGCAAGAATTTGATATTGAGATTCGAGACAAGAAGGGCACTGAGAATGTTGTTGTCGACCATCTGTCACGAATCTTGTTTGAGACACCCCAGCCAGTTCCTATTCATGACTCTTTCCCAGATGAGCAACTATTTGCAATTACTCCGAGAAATCCACCATGGTATGCCGATATTGTCAATTATCTAGCTACAGGTCGGATTCTTTCTCATTGGTCTAAGCAAGATAAGGACCGCTTCTTCAAGCAAGTTCAATTCTATTTTTGGAAAGATTCAGAGTTGTTCAAGTATTGTGCTGATCAGATCATCCGACGTTGTGTCCCTGAGAGTGAATTTTCCAGCATTCTCACATTTTGTCATTCTCTAGCTTGTGGAGGACATTTCAGTGCCAAGAAGACAGCAGCCAAGGTTCTACAATGCGGATTCACATGGCCCACCTTGTTCAAAGACGCCTAAGAATTTTGCCTAGTGTTGTGCACATTTATTTAACTCGCAAGTGCACGAATCAATTGTAGTTTAATGGATTGCAAGTGCGAGGTCGATCCCACAAAGAATTGTATTCTTGGAAGAGCAAATTATAACTAAACTAATTAAATCCTAACCTAGTTCCAAAAGGATTTTGAATTTTGGTTTAAAAATTAAACGGCAACCATAAACTAATTAAAATAAACTAAGAAATAAAATACTAAGGTTTGAGAATTCACATTCACCGAATCACAACAACATACTTCCATGTTTATCAATATTAATCTGAAGTTCTCACAATTAAAATCTTAGATATGTTTTACTATGCTTCAAACAATTAATCAAAACTATCCCATGTATCCATTCATTGCACAAATCACAAGGGGAATCCAATATCAATTAAATCATCAAATGTATCCGTAAATCACAAAAGATATCCAATCTTAATTGAAACATCAAATGTATCCGTAGAACGAATCACAAGGGATATCAAATTATTTAGGCAAATAAAATCAAGCAATCAATTATGTGAAATTATTTTAAATCATCAAGTGTATCCTTGAATCACAAAAGATATCCAAGAATCACTCCACACATTGAAAAGAAGTAAAACAATTGAAATATTAAACCCAATAAAATCAGATAAATAAAGACTTACTTGAAAGTATTGATGTTCTTCATCGGTGAGGCTTCATCCCCAACCTTAGTTAGGAATTTAGCTCCACATAAAAATAAAACCTAAATCTAAAAAAAAACCTAAACTAAAATGAGAAAAACTGTATAATTTTGCTCTCTAGAATTCTACCTCTTTTCTTGAATGTAAAGAAGTCTATTTATAGGCTTAAGGAAGTCCTAGAAGCCCAAGTAAACCTAGATAATTCAAAATGAAACAAGCCTTTTAAACCCCTCGTAAGAGCTTAACACGAATCATACCCACAAACATTGTAGCACTACGTTGTTAACAAGAAAGAAATTTCACATAAACCATGGTTCTTATTCATGAGCAAACTTAAAAAGACAAACACCATCATCAGAATCAAAAGGAAATCCATAATCGCATCACTCATAAATGGACAATTAAGACCTCATATGTTCTGACAAGTGTAAAGCATAATTAGCATACAATTATGAAGCTTTCAGCTTAAACTCAAGACAAGTTCCATAAAATTTGTAAAAATCTCTATCAAATGAAACAACCAAGGCAAGATATGCATTTTTTTTTTTCATTTTTTTTTTTTTTATAGGCTCTGCAATGTCTAACTCCCTTAAGCTTTCTAATTGACCCATGTAACAAGTGTTAGGCCAATGACTCCCAAGCCAGGTGGCTTTAGGGCACTACATGTAAAACATCCTTAAGGGCTTATTAACTTAAGTCAAAAAGGCTACAAAGTCAGATTAGCCATATCATAAATCAACACTGAACTTCACACCTTTTGATGTGAACACTCAATACTTAATGAGGTAAGAGGTCCGGTTACTCAGTGGAAAACTCAACATGATCTTTCTTTCTTTTTCCATCTCTTTTTTATTATTTTTTAATATCTTGCAAGCCAATGGTTATTCATCAATAGGTCATCCAACAAATCTCAAGAGAACAAGCTTAAGCTCAAACATCATATCTCACAGAAAACATGCTAATGTGCTCATAAAAATTTATCTCAAACCAAGTGAAATCTCTTTTACCCAAAAATAAGTCAAAGGACTCAGACTCCTAATGACAAAATGATGTGTTCAACCCTTTAAGCAAGCTAATGAAATACAAACAACAGTTACAATTTAACTCAAACTTGACAAAAACATAGCATAAAATTTTTTTTTTTCAAATTTTTTTAACACGAAAAGACAAATAAAAATAAACAAATAAGAACAAAAATAAACAAACAAAGTATTTTTCCATACCCCCAAACTTGAATTACACATTGCCTTCAATGTGTAGTATAGAAATACATTACCGGAAGTAAAGAAATTTGAGTGCGAAAAAGGCCAGGACATCCTTCAAACTCAAACACCAAAACACCTGCCATCAAAACTAACAGCAATATTTTCATAGAAACAAACATCAAAAGATTAATTGCTACTAGAAACAAAAACAAATAAAAAAAAAATGTAATGAAAAAGGAAAGAAAGAATTTGTGGAGTGAAGTGCAGAAAATAAACTGGAGGAGAAAACTTTATAGCGCTTCCCCTATCATGCGGATGTCCAACCAATCCCTTCCACCCTTTCTTCTTCAAAACTTCGTAGCACTCTAGAAGGATGTGTCACCATCTTATGTAGACTAGCTTGTTTCGAAGGATCTTCTTAGGAAAGTGGTTCCTAGATTTGTGTGCTTGTGTACACAAGTCCTTGAGTATCTTGACATAAGATGGCTCTATGAGACATTCAGGCAATGAAGCTTTGGGCTCTTGATGTGTCTCAAGAGGGACAGTGATGCAGGCATGAGCTTCAGTACTCACTTCCATGTCACTGGGCAGATCAGGATTTGTTGGGGGCTCACTGTTCTCATGGTACTCAATTTGCTCAGGGTGCTCAACTTCTTCTTCATTTTCTTCCTCAATGTTATCAACAATTTTCTCACTCTCAAGTATGGTGGTGACTTGAGCATGCTCAACTTGCTCTGCGTGCTCCTCTTTGTTATCCACAATTTCCTCATCTTTAGGAAGATAATTTCTTGTAGCACTTACCACTCTTTCAAAGTTGGAGGTGGCTTGGACATGCTCATGATAAGAATTTCTGGACTCATCCTCATCAATCATGTAGTGTCCTTGAGCCTTCAACTGACTTTGAAACTCTTCTTCTTTATTGTTATCCTATATGCTCTCATTGTCCCAATATTGAGTCATTGGGTCAAGTTGATGTTCAGATGGGTGTTCATTTTCACTATGGCCAATCCATTCTTGCATCCCTGCGGTAGCATGAGTATTTGCATCTTTGAGCTCTTGACGCAGTTCTTGCAGGGTTTGTTTGGTGAAATCTTTTAGCTCTTGTATAGCTTGGGAGTTGGACTGGTCGACTTTTTCTATTAATGTTTTCATCATGGCTTCTAGTGATGACTGTGGTGCAAGATGTGGCACTTGAGTGGTAGACTGATAAACAGGAGGTTGAGCTTGATGATCGAACTGCGGATATTCTGAATGGTGCCATTCATCAAATTGGTGAGCATAATTTCTTGTAGCTTGAGCTGACCATGAGAAATTAGATTGGTTGCTCCAGTCCGGGTTGTAATAATTGAAATTTGAATCAAACCCTGGACTAGAGTAACTGATGTTCATTTGCCCATATGAAAAACTAGAAGCTTGTCCCCATGATGGACAATCACTATAATGATGATAAGGATTGGAGCAGTATGAATATGGATTATGTGGGTAAAAATTTTGAGGGTAGTTGGTAGGAGCTGGTGTCCTATAACTAGGAGATGCATTAAAATCATTAAAATGAAAATTCATCCTTCCCCCTCACTTTTTAGCATGCAAATATCCCATATAAAACATTAACCATTTTTTTATTATTATTTTTAAATAAAATAAACTAAAAAAAAATGACAAACTAACAAAAAATAAAATAAAACTAAAATTTAAAAACTCACAAAAAGGACAAAAAATAAATTTTTGGCAAAGATCTACGAAACTGCTGTAATTGTTGTGAGTGCACTCAATCGCGCTGATGTGCAGAAGGTGCTGCGGCAGAACTGTAAAAAAGCCAAACAAAACAAAAAACAACAAGAAAAAAAAAATATATATATATAGTTACACGAATAAAACAAAACCAATTGCAAAAAAATAAAATCCTAATTATAACTAGTAGAAGAATAAAACTAATTTAGAAATAAATTGGTTTCAAAAATTGAACAATTCCCCGGCAATAACGCCAAAAACTTGTTGTGCAAATTTATTTAACTCGCAAGTGCACGAATCAATTGTAGTTTAATCGATTGCAAGTGCGAGGTCGATCCTACAAAGAATTGTATTCTTGGAAAAGCAACTTATAACTAAACTAATTAAATCCTAACCTAGTTCCAAAAGGATTTTGAATTTTGGTTTTGAAAATTAAAAGACAAACATAAACTAATTAAAATAAACTAAGAGATAATATACTAAGGTTTGGGAATTCACACTCACCGAATCACAACAACATACTTCCATGTTTATCAATATTAATCTGAAGTTCTCACAATTAAAATATTATATATGTTTTACTATGCTTCAAACAATTAATCAAAACTATCCCATGTATCCGTTCATTCCACAAATCACAAGAGGAATCCAATATCAATTAAATCATCAAATGTATCCATAAATCACAAAAGATATACAATCTTAATTGAAACACCAAATGTATCCGTAGAACAAATCACAAGGGATATCCAATTATTTAGGTAAATAAAATCAAGCAATCAATTATGTAAAATTATCTTAAATCATCAAGTGTATACTTGAATCACAATAGATATCTAAGAATCACTCCACACATTGAAAAGAACTAAAACAATTGAAATATTAAACCCAATAAAATCAGATAAATAAAGACTTACATGAAAGTATTGATGTTCTTCATCGGTGAGGCTTCATCCCCAACCTTAGTTGGGAATTTAGCTCCATATAAAAATAAAACCTAAATCCAAAAAAACCTAAACTAAAAAGAGAAAAACTGTATAATTTTGCTCTCTGAAATTCTACCTCTTTTCTTGAATGCAAAGAAGTCTATTTATAGGCTCAAGGAAGTCCTAGAAGCCTAAGTAAACCTAGATAATTCGGAGGTCTATCTCCTAGTCAAAATAGAAGTCTGAAATCGGAATAGGATTCGTCTAGATTTGTATCCTTTAATTGCGTGGCCATTTTGGCATAGTAACCATCCGAATTAGGAAAATCCTATTTCACAACGAATTATATTATTTTGAGTTAGATTTCCAATGCCGTTTGAATCACTTCAAGCCGATATTTGAGAATAACGTTATGATCAAAATACTGAGACGTGTACAGAATCTGAATTTGAATCCGATCCGAAATGTTATCCAATCTGATCTTTAATCCGATTTAACCTTTTCCTTGGATTTGGTTGAACTTAACCATATCATCTAGGTCTTCTCAAAGTATGCTTTCTTCCAAACTTTGCATTTTCCCTTTAAATCTGTAGTTTTTTTTTTTTAATGACCTATAAAACACTAAAAATACAAAACTAACACAAAATATTAAATAACGACCTTGCTAAAGGATTAACTAATGTAAATAAAGGGGTCCAAATATGCAATATTTGGCAATTATCACCGAGCTTGTGAGAGATGTCAACGCCTAGGAGCTATGTCTCGAAGGGACATGATGCCATTGAGCCCCATCCTCATTGTCGAAATTTTTGATGTCTGGGGTATCGACTTCATGGAACCTTTCACACCGTCTTGTAGATATGAGTACATTTTGGTGGGAGTGGATTATGTCTCTAAGTGGGTAGAAGCCATTGCCACCAAGACCAATGATCACAAGGTCGTGGTGAAGTTCAGATTTGACATTCCTCGGGCCATCATCAGTAATGGAGGTAGACACTTTTGCAACCGATTTTTCAAAACCTTGCTTCTCAAGTACTTCGTCACACATAAGGTAGCCACTCCTTACCATCCTCAAACAAGTGGCCAAGTGGAAGTTTCTAACTGGAAGATTAAGCATATTCTGGAGAAGACGGTCAGGTCAGACCGCAAGGATTGGTCCTTGCGCCTCAATGATGCCTTATGGGCCTACTGCACAGCTTACAAAACTCTCATGGGAATGTCTCCCTATAGACTGGTATATGGCAAGGCGTGTCACCTCCCTATGGAATTAGAACACATGGCTCTGTGGGCAATTAAGTAGTTCAATTTTGACATGCAAGCAGCCGGCCCCCACCGGAAACTTCAGTTGACAGAGTTGGAGGAGCTGTGACAAGATGTATATGATAGTGCTCGCCTTTATAAGGAGTGGACTAAGGCTTTTCATGACAAACATATCCTGCTCAAGACATTTGTGCCGGACCAGAAAGTATGGCTCTTCAATTCCAAACTCTGGCTTTTCCCTGGGAAACTTCACTCAAGATAGGACGATCCTTTCATAGTCACATCGGTGTCTCCCCATGGCGCCGTCGAATTGCGGGACCCAAAGGATGGCACTCTGTTCAAGGTCAACGGTCAAAGGTTGAAGCCCTACATCAAGAACTTCGAACTAGGTATAGACGTGGAATTCATCAATTTGACGGATCCTGTCTATCTTTTTTAATTAAGACACTGGCACCCTGGGCTCGAGCGCACCCACTGTGCGCTCGATCCCAGACACGGGCCTGCGCTCGAGCCTACCCCAAGTGGGATCGAGCGTAGAAGCTCAACATTAACTCACACACTTGCACGAATGCACTCGAGTGCATCTTCAGGAGCACTCGAGCATACCC
>NC_081548.1:10400295-10450185 GCF_901000735.1 Corylus avellana | reverse complement strand
GCTCTCTACCACTTCCCTTTTAAGGTGCCCACCAGGTGTTTGACGAAAAGCCTCAACCAAGCAGCAGCATGCTTCAGGCCGCGCCTCTACCTCCTGGTCTTCCCCCGCTCGGGATACCACCCCCGAGGCCCCCGCCCAGCCTTCACCACGCCGTGGGAAGCAATAGAAGCTCATCTTGGAGACGTCTTTTGCCATTGACACTGTATTCAAATGCCTCCAAGCAACCAAGTGGGCGGTCAAGGAATGCAAACGCCGCGGCCTCACAGCGCTGTTTCTGCCAGTCAGCCCCGTCGCTTACAAAGGCCTGGTCTGAGAATTTTATCACCATCTCACATTCAACTGTACTCGGCCGGGCATCCTATCCTCATCTGTGGTGGGCGTTGACATTGAGCTGACCGCCCAAGACATTGCTGCTATGCTGCAATGTTCTCATGAGTGCCCGTCTGATATTTTGGCTCGGGATGGCTCCCCTCGGTACTCAGACCTACCGTCTGAGCCTACACTTCAGCATATTGTGGATGATATCTGCCACGGCCGTTATACTGATGATCTTCGCAACTGTACAAGCAAGGTCCTGTTCCCTTCCCGACTTTGGTTCGTGGACTACATTTTGCAGTGGAATGTGTGTCCATTTGGACACAAAACTCAGCTGCGCGGTCCCTTCCTAGCGGCCCTATATGCTTTTCAGAGAGGCTTTTGGATTTCCATCCCTTAGCTCATTTGGGATCAGATACACAAGTTTTAGGACAGGGCGATTGTACGCTGCACTCAGGGTTCGTCTTCATGGGTACTTCCCTTCCCTTTTCTCCTTACCCATATCCTTCAGACTCGAGGCATTGAGGGTACACCCGCGGATGGGCCTATTTCTGCTCACCCTCAGTTTGGACTGATCCAGTGGAACCAGAGCTGTTCCCACATGCCGAGACGACGTCGAAAGCCCGCAACAGCTGAGGTCGTTAGGGAGGCTGATGGCCCTATACACAATGATCCACCTGCAGCTAAGCCGGCAGAAAGAGAGGGAGCGACGGAGACCGTTACTATGAGCTTGTCACAATATGAGTCCCTCCATAAAGAGCTGCAAGAGCTCTGATCTGAGCTTGCTACCCAGAGGGCGGAGGACAAGCGTCTGGTAGCTGAAAGATTTGAAGCACAATAAGCACTATTGCGTGCTATTTTAGCACAGTTGCCACCTAATTCAGGGGCATCTTCTTCTGCGCCGCAATGACAGATTAGGTACTCTTATCCCTTGCATTGCTTTACTATTTTTCTCCACACACTGAGGACATTGTGTATTTTAAGTTGGGGGGTGTGGGCATACATGTTAGTTCTGAGCATGCAATTAATTTTTCTGTTGTGATTTGAAATTTATTGATGGGCTTAATATGACAAACACATGATCACTTGATTAAGGAATTCAAATTGTGCTACTTTCATTGGCAGCATGAGATATTACTTGTTTCAATTTGATTTTCACAAGCACACTAGCATGTAGTCTATGGGGCATAAAATCTAGAATCAGTAATGTCTGGTTTTAATATTCGGAATGTAGTTGGGTAACTTATCGGGAAAATGACCTTGGCATAAATTATCTAAAAAAAAAAAAAAATTGATCATTTTAAACTTTTCACCAAATAACCAGACATCTTGCCTCATTAAGCAATGAGTGTGCGCGTCAAAAAGTGAGAAGTTTGGTTTGATTGATAATAAAAAAATAAAAATAAAAATAAAAAAACTAGCTTAGCTTCGTAGCCTTTTTTACCCGAGTTAGTAAGTCCTTAGGAGTGTCTTTACACCTAATGCCCTAAAACCGTCTGGTTTAGGAGTCATTGGCCTAACACTCGATAAATTGGTCAATCAGAAAGCTTAAGGGAGCTAAGTGCTATAAAAATAAAAAAAATAATAATAATAATAATAAAAAAAGAGGGAATTTTTTGCCTTGGTTGTTTTATCCGATGGGGAGTCTAATGAATTCTGAGTATTGATCCATGCATGATTGAGACTAGTTTTGAAATCCCATGACTATGTGTTGAGTTCACATACACTAGTTGAATCCTGTAATATCTCATAATTGCCATGATTAGAGCTAATTTGTAATTTCCTGAAATTGTGAAGATGGTGTTTGTTTTATCAAGCCTATTAATGAACGACAGCCATGATGGTCATGATATTGCATTCTTGGAACTACATGGTTGAAAAATGTTTGTGGGTATCATTCCTGGAAAACCCTCACGAGACTTCACTCGTCCTCTAGGAAACTCTTAGGGGGTAAAGGCTTGTTGCGTACACTAAATGCAACCGTACATCCCACGAAAGATGGATTTATCTTTTTATTTTTCACTTTATTTTCGGTTTTGTATTGCTAAGGGACTAGCAATATGTAAGTTGGGGGGTGTGATATGCGCCGAATGTTGCACATTCAAGCCCCTTAATTTACATATGTTAATTCCTTTGCATTGTTATTTGTTTGATTTTGTTTTATTTTTGTGTTTCAGGTCTTATTTGACAAACCATTGAAAATTGGGCTTAAAAGGGCAAAAAGCTGGGCATTATGGATCTAGGATTGAGCATAGCCATTCCTAAGCTCGAGCGCACCTGCGCTCGAGTGTCTACGGCCAAGGATTGAGCGCATGCCTACGCTCGTGCGCACAACAGCAGTGCGCTCGAGCACACATACCTCGGATCGAGCGCACACGGGCGCTTGGTGCACAGCAGCAATCCTTTTCCAGCGTGGATTTGCTTTTTAGTCTCCCATTTGGATTGGGAGACTGACCTCTGGTTTTCTCAAGGTTTCTTGGGTTTTTTAGGGTTCTCCTAATCCCTATAAATAGGGCTCTAAACATTGTAAACAGACACACCGCTTTCTAGAGTTAAAATTTCAATAAATTATCTGTGGAGCTTAAAAGATCATGAGCGGCTAAACCCATTGTGGGTATTGATGTAACCCTTTCCAAGCACAATGGTTTGATTGTATTTAACTTTTAGTTTTCAATTATACATGTTGATTGTGTAACCCTAAGGATTGCTACAATTGATTTTTGTTCTTCATATTAAATGCAATTGTTCTTTAATTCCAATTCAATATTAGTAAAATTCTTATCTTGTCTTAGAAATTATTTTACAACTATTGAACTCAAATCATTCTTATTTTCTGTGATTATAAGAATGATGGTTATACAATGGTTCTTAATTGGCATGCAATCAATAGGGTTAGATAGACCATACCTAGGAAAGACGGATCGTACTACGCCCTAGTTTAGTGTAATTTAGGTAGACGATCCGTGCCAACCGAAGATGGGTTATGCTATTTCATTGATTGTATGAAATTATTTTCATGTGTTTTCTTGTTTAAATTATAACATGCATAGAATGAATTGCTAGAATTAAATATGGTTAACCATTGATGTGCGGATAGTGGTGAAGTCAATACCCTACTCTCTCTCTCTCTTATATATTTACTCTCTTTATTTTCATGCACTTTGAATTTACACAAACAAATCATTCTCTTTTGAATTAAGTTAATTTTAATCTTTCAAATTTTGATAATTAAACCACTGCAGTCTTTGAGGTTCGACACCCTCAATATAGCCCTATCCTATGAAATTCGTCCTATTGTGAGTGGTTATTTTTATATAATTGATATTTTTGGTCACAAAAATACCACATCAGTATCCTCGGATATTACAACTCTCGAACATCGCCATTGCAAGATATGGAATATTAGCTCTGGAAAGGTCTCCTGCCGAGCCTGTGGCGATAATCGAGGTTGTATAATCGGAAGCAAGCTACTAGCAATTTGTAAATATGGAACACCAGTTATGGGATATGAATCCGATATCACAACAGTTAATGCATAGCATTAACACCCAGGACCGTTACATGGAATCCATGATTACATATTAAGTTGCGATGATGTTACACTCGGCTCATAACAGACAGAAGATCGAATCATTAACTCCTTCGTCAGTTACGCCTAGATCTCGGATCCTTCTCCTGATCGTCATTGTCATACTTGCGGTCTATCCTATAAAGAGGGGAAGACACCAATGAAGAAAGGTACGCAACTTATTACTGAATACTTTACCAACTTGCTAGAAAAGTAACTGACTTTACTATCGGAGGAGGATTCGCCGGACCCCTTTATAGATCAGAGGAGGAGCAAGACCAAGAAGATTACCAATTCCCGCTTGGGTTCACCAAACCGGAAACTGTTTTAACATAATAAATCCTCTATTTAGAGGGGTTATGCTATGAATAAAGGTATGAAAATAATTAATCACAAACATTATGTTTGAAAGGTTTAGGTTCCCTTAGAAACTAAGGTCTAGGTTCCCTCATAACCTAATTTATTCCATTGCGAACTTAGGTTCGTGACAAGCTGATAATCATTTAAAAGTGTTTTGATTTACATTGCTAGGACTTGAAAAAACGGAAGATGTATGGGACTCGAGGAACAGTACAAATCATATGACTTTGAGGTTGTCTAAGGATTTGAGTCACCAACTAAAAGTTTTGAGAAAAGAATCCATTGACAGCTAAAGAATTAATCACTAGGGGTAATATTCATGATTGAGAAATCCATATAGGGGTATAGACCGAATTAATTTCAGGCATGTTGGTTGAATGTATGTATTACTTCTAGGTTGTAAGATGGTTATTATCCTCTTTTGATACTAAGGACTAAATAGCATTGATACCCAATGGTTTGTGTTATGTTACATATTCCTAGTGCTTTTAAAGGAAAAAAAATTCAGCTACAAGATTCTATCTCTGATGTCGTAACGTTACTTGAAAGCTGGAGATTTCTACTAATGTCACATTAAATGCGTGTCCATCCACCGCATCATCGATTGAGACCATCTAACCCTAATTTTGACCATTCATTCTTCCGCAACAAATTTTCATCGACACGTGGCAACTCTTACTCGGTCGTTTGAGGTCCGTAGATAAAACCTAAATCTTTATGCTTTGACTCTATTTTTCAAACCTTTATGATCTAACGCTCACAGTGTTTAACATATCATTGCTCATGACGTGTTTTTATTCCATTTTTTTTAAGTTTAAAAGTACAAAAAAAAATTATTTTCTCTCGGGTGTTGCTGAAAATCTTAGGCTCTCTACCATTATCATTAATAATAGTAATTATTTTTTGTTTAATAAAACTTAAACGTGAAATTTATAGCATTGGTCCTGCTGGTGAACCATATATAGCGTTTATATTTCAAACTTGTAGTAATTAAGCTATTTTGAAACTTTGCTTAGTGGGCTTATTTATACCTTTGCCAAATATGGTAGCTCTTTCACCATGAGGTGTTTGCTGGTGTCATAGACTCATAGTTGATTCCAACAGAAAATTTGGGGAACATGAATCTCTCAACCTTATATAGAAATACTACTTCAAGTGTCCTTCTTTTGTATTAGTACGTATTATGGTGTATAAATATGTATGGAATTGCAAGCATGCATGTAGGCATGTGTCCATATATGTATTCATTTGAGTAATACTACATACTATATTTTTATCTAAAAATTATTTTATAGTGTTAACGTGATAGCCCCAACTAATTTTTGGATCTGTCGTTGTTTTAACAAAAAAAAAAAAAATTCCCACAGTTGGTTAGCGCTGTCACATTAGCATTGTAGAATAATTGTAAAAAACAAATGTAGTATATATCATTAATCTCTTCATTTTGTGACTAAACATAAACCTCTCTTCCATTTATTATTTATCTGATGCTTCGATCTTTGACAATGTGCATGTCTTAAAAATTAGCTTGACCGTGGTGATTTAGTAACTTCAAAGAAATTCCTAAGTGGCTGGACAAATATATATTAGGGTGAGAGTTCGACTATCAAAATTAGTATCCTTAATCTTATTAGTATTAATCATCTTGGATTCCACTGATGTCTTGATAAGGTAGGATCAAGCTATATATGGTTCAGTCAGACTTGAAAGAGTGCTTGTAGTTTTCACTGTCTAAACTCCTCATGTGCGGCTCCCAATGAGCAAATACTACTATGGTTACACCCAGGTAAAATAGTTACAGTTAATCTCTCCTACCCGCCTTTTCATTATAAAAATAAATTAGCCTGACCATGTCTTGTGATCAAGTTTGACTCTTATACATGTCACAATCCTGATAGAAGCTTGTAAAATTTTCCAAGCCACTGGGGGCTGTTGGCACTTGATGCTACACGAAATTAATAGAAATTAAGTCCTCAAAGCTGCCCAATCGAGTGGTGAGGGACTGCCCTCCCTATGTTCTTCATCACAGCCTTAAAATTTAAAAATATGATATTATGGGGACAGGGATCCTCGCCTAGTTCAATTTACAGAAACAGTTGTCTCTTTCCATTTCTTTTTCTTCTTTATTTTTAGTGATTTAATTAATGCTTGATGCCCTTCCCTTAGATTTGTTTACACAACCCTTATTAAAACCTGAGAATGTTAATCCAAACCCACATAAAAAAAATTAAAATTAAAATTAAAAAAATTTTAAAAAAAAAAAATTAAAAAGTAAAAAAAGCAAAAAAAAAACATAAATAATAATAATAAAGGAAATATAAGTCTTGGGGATTTTATTAATTTTTTTTTTTTTTTTTTTTGGGTGGTGGTGGGGGGAAGTGTTGAGAGACGGTGTGTGAGCATTTATAGCATTGAAAAATCTAAAATATTTAGGACGAAAAAAAATATATTATTTTGAAAGAAATGTATAATTTATAAAAGTAATTTTTATGGGAATATGTATGGGAAAAGGTCGAATTTTAAACTAATTTCTCGCAACTATTTGATTTAACTTTGAGTGAGAGAATATCAAATTTAGCACTTCTAAAAAAAAAAAAAAAAACCAAAATGAAAAAAAATAAATAAAAAATCAGCTAGTCGCAGTCGGTTTGGTTCTTGTTCTCCTAGTTGGCTTGGAATGGGATCCTCTCAATTTCTTTTGAAATGGAGGGAATCCCATTAGTACAATTTAAGAGGGCAAAATGATCTTTTCAATTGAAAAGACAATTTTATCCTCTTAGTTTTGTCTCATCAGTTCCTCTCCATTTCTACCACCAAAGGTGGTGGTTCAATTGTCCAAGGAAATTCTCAAGCGGTCGGGACATGTACTAGGGCGTGGGTTCGAATCTCCACAATAAAGAATTTTTACATATGTTTGATTAGTATTAGCCGCCTTGAATTTTCATTGATGTCCTAATGGGGTTGGGCCTGTGGTTCTCACCGTCTAAGCCCCTCATATACAGCTCCTAATGAGTAGGTGTTACTATAGTCACGTTCAAGTAAGATATCTACAATTGATCTTCTCTGCTATCTTTTTTTTAAAAAAAGAAAGAAGTAGAAGAAGAAGAAGAAGAAATAGAGAGATCATTTTTCCTTGGCTCTGCGGTAAAACGATGCGAGTAAAAAATAGTTTTGGGGAATCAGGTAGGGAAATGGCGTGGCGAAGGGCACTTGGTATCTTTGACAGGTTAACAGGTATAAGTCATTTTCTCTCCTGAAATAAATTTGTAGTTGTTTCAAAAATTATTTTTTGTTTACGAATACTTTTTACGCGGGCCGGAACACTAAAAGATGAAAAAATAAATTATTTTCTAGAAAATGTGTTACGTGAATACGTAATAGATCTTTTAACACGCCTTTTAATGGAAAAATAACTTGGATCAGCCTTTTTCTCTTACTTATTTTGATAGATTTTAGGTTCTGAGCGAATCAGAACTTATACCTTTTAGATTTTGAAAATCATTTTTCAAACCCAAAATTTGAAAATAATTATTTGCTTCCTTTTATTTAGAACTTTCACCCCTTTAAATAGGGTGACATCCGGGCATGGAGTTGAGTTCTAACTCCTACAATGACTAGATCGCAAGGCTTTGAGCACAACCGCTCAAGGAAGAAGACGAGTGGCTTAAAAAAAAAAATAAAAAAAACTTGACATGCTGACACCGTGATACTAAGTTTGATGCTCTGTGAGATTATTTATTTTTATTTATTTATTTATTTGATGTTCTGTATTACAGTATTAGAGATAGCATCACTTAAAAGACAAATATTTAAGCAGTAAAAAAAAAAAGGAAAAAATAAGCATTTTTTTCTAATTAAAAAAAAAAAAAAAAGAACCATTATTACGGCTAAGGGTCAACAAAATCAGGTTTTGAGCTTTTTAATTTTTCAGTTTTTCTGGCTTGTAATGTGAGAACCATTCACGTGCTAACCTCTATATATATATATATATATATATATATATTTGTTAATTCCTTTGAAAATTGAACGGGGATCAATTTGTTGAATTCCTTTCTAGTCAGTTAAATTTTTATTCTTCAAAGCAATCAACAATTGAACAAAAAGTCCGCTTTTTTTTTAAAAAAAAAATAATCTCTCTTTCTTGAAAATTTTCAAGTATGTAAACAAATTTTTTTACATTAATTTATTATTAAAGGATAAAAATGTTTCTTCATTTTATACTTAGATTGCTCTTTTAAATTAGTTGTTTACGAATATATATATATATATATATATATATATATATATATATATATATATGTGTGTGTGTGTGTGTGTGTGTGTGTGTGTGTGTGTATTAAGTACTAAAATAATCATATTTTTAGCCATTAACTTACATGTGTTAGTCTTTTAGTTTTGGTTAATTTATGCATTTTTAGTTCTTTTATGTGTTTTCCATGTTTTTGTAGGTCCTTGGAAGAAAATGAAGCACTTTCGGAAGTCTTGAGCATAAAAGAATTATTTTGAGAATTTTGGAGGCTTTGGTAATGCGATCGGGCGCACTACAGGCGAAGACCAGGAGCGCAAGGCAAATGCGATCGAGCGCCCAGCACAACAGGATCTATCGCAGTCCTGCGATTGATCGCACACGGGCTGCGATCGAGCGCATCCGTGCGTTGGAGAATTCTAGGAGCTGCAGCCAGACTCCCTTTTCTTCCATATTAGGGTTTTCCAAGTCCACTTATAATAGGACTAAAACCCTATGAATTTTTTAGGTTTACTAGTGTAACAAGGACTTCTAAAGTCCTATAAATAGACCTCTAAACCTTGAGAATAATCATAGTGGAAAAGACACAACTTTGGGGAAAGGAATTGGAGGCTACTTTTCCCTTTTTTCTTTCCCTTTTCTTTTTAGTTTTATTTTAATTATGTGTAACTAACTCTTAAGGAGTGCTAGATTGAAACTCTAATTATATTTATTTAATATTTCAATATTGGCGCTTTTGTGATAATCATATTGTGTTGTTTAACTTGATTAATTTCTGTTTTCTTGAATTCTTTATATGCATGTGATTGGCCATTATTTGCATGTGGTATGGATTAGTTAATTAAATCAATTTGGATGACCGAGTCCTGGGTTTAATAAAAGTAACAAGAGAAATCCACACCAGATTCTTGGGTTAATCAATATGGGGAACTGGGAGTAGACACCATACCCTATGCCTCATGTGTTTGTCGATTTTCATAGATTTATGTTTTCTTAAAGAACAACTTAGTAGACACTATGCTAAATCCTTTAAGAAAGAAAAGAATTAGAGTAAACACATATGCCTAATTCATTGCATAGGGAAATCAATAGCTTAAGGAATAGACACTCATACCCTCAGGTTGGCAAACATTAAGTATTCACAATATGATTCGATCATTGGCATATTGTTATATTATCTAAGTATGATTAGTGGTGGATATTAAAGCATTACCTTTAGCTTTTCATTTATCTTTATATCTTTTTATTTCTTTTTCACAATATTAATTTAGTGACAAATTAATATTTTTATCAATTTTAAAACAAAATCAACAATCCTCGTGGGATGGATCTCATACTTGTTGCACTATACTATCGTTTGATCTTGTACACTTCCAAGTAAAATGTACTAAATATTATCTATTAATTTAGGTAGTATTTGGCACAACAAGTTTATCTAAATATGATTAGTGGTGGATATCAAAGCCTTACCTTAAGCTTTTCATTTATCTTTATATCTTTTTATTTCCTTTTCACAATATTAATTTAGTGACAAATTAATATTTTTATCAATTCTAAAACAAAATCAACAATCCTCTTGAGATGGATCTCGTACTTGTTGCACTATACTATAGTTTGATCTTGTGCACTTGCGAGTAAAACGTACTAAATATTATCTATTAAGTTAGGTAGTATTTGGCACAACAAGTTTTTGGCGCCATTGCCGGAAATTTTTTGATTTTGTTTGGAATTTTTTTTTTCCTTTAATTTATTTATTTTTTAAAATTTTTCTGTTTTTCTAGTTTTTTCCGCAGTTCCTATTCTACCTCTGGAGGTGCGCTCGAGCACCCAACCAAGGCGATCGAGCGCACCTCACGGTGCGATCGATTGCACATGTAGAGAGCAACACAATTACTACACTAATTATAAATCTGATTTTTTTTTTCTTTCTTTTGTTTCATACAGGGTCATTCGAGTCGGCATATTAGTAAGTTTTTATTTTTATTTTTGTTTTTATTTCCCTATTAATTTTAACTTCTTTTTGTTATTTTATTTTTGTTTTCACACATGTGGGGCGGCATTCCGACACCCCGTAGTTGCCACGACCCTTATCACTATGTTAGAGAATGTTCTACAATGAGGCAAACTTCTAACCAATCTTATGGGTACATTAACACATCATTCTCTAGACCGGGGAATGATCGCTATTTTGATTCATGTTACCCATCATGGAGCCAACAGTCGAATCTCTCATGGCAAGCTCAAGCTCCCAAAATTCATGCTCCACAAGCTCATGGACTACAACATCACTCATATCAACAATTCTATGATCATGCATACTCCTCTCAATCAGCTCCACAGCAGCAATATCAAGCTGAATCACCTCCCCTTGAGTTTTCTGAAGATACATTAGCTCTGATCAATTCAGCAATTGAGGAGATAAAGAACTCTCATTTGAAATCAATTAAAAGGACAGAGGCCCATTGTACACAAAGAACAAATTTTCTCAAAAAGGAAGAGCGCCAAAGTCAACCAGTTACCACTCCTCATGGACACTATATGGAGGAAGAGAGTATCTGCTATCATGAAGAAAAGCCATCTCCACAATCTTATTGTCAATCCTATTCTTGTCTTAGTCCCAGTCTGAGGCAGTCCATTTTCAAGATAGTAGCTCATGAAGAAGAACCATCAACCATATATGATCATTCATATCAACAATACTAAGAAGAACCACCTCCTCCAAAAACGTCTGCTTTAGAAGAAGTGAGTCCTGCCTTAGAAGAAGCACATGCCAGCTTAGAAGAAATAATATCAGCTTATCTTAGCCAAATGGAGGAAAGAAATCGATCACTTGAAATGATGGAGAACTCTTGCATGCAATCATTTTAAAGGATCGAGGCTCACCTCAAGCAAATATTAGACATACTTAAAGAAGAAGAAGAAGGGCGCCAAAGTCAGTTGGTGGCCAATCTTAATGAGCACTACATGGAAGAAGAGTCCAGCTATTATCATGAGCAAGTTGACACATTGAGGAGTGAAGAGATGGCTAAAAATCAAGTGTAAGAAGGAAAGGAGGAGCAAAACGAAGTTCCACAGGAGCCACATCAGGAAAGAGAAGAAAGCACTAAGATTTTTTCACCATTAGCTCTTATTCCTGAAACACCAAGAGGCCAAAAGAGAAGTCTGTTAGACCTACCACATGAGCAAATTGAGGACATCAAGCTAGAAAAGCTCCCTGAGTTTTCTTCCTACTTTATTCCAGTTCATGATTCCCCACAGAATGAGAAACTATTTAAGAAAACTCAAAATGGTCCTCCCCGATCTATAAACACTCGGAAGCATCTTGCAACAGAAAAGATTCATTCCCTTTGGTGCAAGAGAAGGAAAGATTGGTGCTTCAAGTTTAAAGTACCACAGTTTAGCTGAAGACGTTAAACTTAGCGCTCATGGGAGGCACCCCATAGCATATCCTTTTTATTTTGTTTATTTGTTTAATTTTTATTTTATTTTATTTTGTTTTATTTTGTTTTGGTTTTCCTTTGTTACTTTAATGTTTTATAGGGACAAGTGTGCTTCAATTCAAGTTTGGGGTGTGCTATGAGCGATACTATTCCAAATAGTTCGTCCATCTCCTAGGTAAATTCTTTCCATGTTATAGACATATTGGGGACAATGTATAATTTAAGTTTGGGGGTATAAGAGACACTTTACATACACTTTGTCATAGTTCTATTTTATTTTTACTTTTATTGTTTATGAAAAAAAATTCCCAGTTTTATTTTATTTTTGTTGTTTGTGAAAAGAAAAAAAATAAATAAATTGCATGTTCATGTTTACCTTAAAAACTTGGTTAATCTAAAAGAATTGTGGTTTGATTTTATCAGTGAGCTTAAAATTTTGAACACATGATTTGATAATTAATTTTTTCAGTTTGGTTACTTGCATAGGACAGTTGATGTTTGATCTGATCTTACACAAGCATATTAGCACATAATTTGTGGGGTATGACATGAAATCTGATGTGTGTGTTTCTATGTTTTGGGTGAAACTGGATAATTTATTAGATAGATACTTTGGCATATATACATGTGATAAAAAAAAAATGATCATTGATAAGTTTTTCACTAAGTAACAAAACCTCTTTCCTCAAAGCATTGAGTGTTAACGTCAAAAAGTGAAAATTTTTTATTTCATTGATGTCATGGTTAGTTTGGTTTTGTAGCCTTTTTGATTCGAGTTAGTAGGTCCTTAGAGGTGTTTTACCCCTAATGCCCTAAAACCATTTGGTTTGGGAGTCATTGATATAACACTTGTTACATGGGTCAATTAGAAAGCTTAAGGGAACCAAATAAGGCACAACCTGACTAAAAGAAATATGCCATTGTTGTTCATTCTAATAGGGATTTTAGTGAACTTTGAGATATTGAGACATTGCACATTGGAAATACTTAGAAGCCTCATAATTTCGTGCTAGTTCACTTTACACTGTTTTCAAACTTGTGATGTTTTAGCATGTCCTTTGTAAGTAATTGAACTTTGAGATTCCAATTCATTGTAAAGATGGAGTTAATCTTTTTAATCTTACTAATGAATGAAAATCATGATCTTGAAGTGATACTTTAATTTTTGGAATAACATGAATTGTGCATGATGTTTGTGGGTAACATTCCTGGAAAACCCTCACGAGACTGCACTCGTCCTCTAAGAAATTCCTAAGGGTTTAAAAGGCTTATTGCATATGCTAAATGCAATCGTACATCCCACGAAAGATGGATTTATCCTTTTGTTTTCAGTTTTTCATTTAATTTTTAGTTTGGTATTGCTAAGGGACTAGCAATATGTAAGTTTGGGGGTGTGTTAAGTGCTAAAATATTCATATTTTTAACCCTTAACTTACATGTGTTAATCCTTTAGTTTTGGTTAATTTATGCATTTTTAGTTCTTTTATGTGTTTTTCTTGTTTTTGTAAGTCCTTGGAAGAAAATGAACCAATTTTGGAAGTCTTGAGCATAAAAGAGCTATTTTGGGAATTTATAAGGCTCTGGTAGTGCGATCAATCGTAGGGGAGCTGCGATCGAGTGCACTACAGGCGAAGACCACGAGCGCAAGGCACATGCGATTGAGCGCCCAACATAACAGGATCGATCGCAGTCCTGCGATCGATCGCACATGGGTTGTGATTGAGCGCCCCCGTACGCTGGAGAATTCTAGAAGCTACGGCCAGACTCCCTTTCCTTCCATATTAGGGTTTTCCAAGTCCCACTTGTAATAGGACTAAAACTCTACGAATTTTCTAGGTTTACTAGTGTAATAAAGACTTTTAAAGCTCTATAAATAGACATCTAAACCTTAAGAATAATCATGTTGGAAAAGACACAACTTTGGGGAAAGGAATTGGAGGCTACTTTTCGGTTCTTTCTTTCCCTTTTTTTTTTAGTTTTATTTTAATTATGTGTAACAAACTCTTAAGGAGGGCTAGATTGAAGCCCTAATTATGTTTATTTAATATTTCAATATTGGTGCTTTCGTGATAATCATATTGTGTTACTTAACTTGATTAATTTCTATTTTCTTGAATTCCTCATATGTATGTGGTTGGCCATTATATGCATGTGGTATGAATTAGTTAATTAAATCAATTTGGATGACCGAGTCCTGAGTTTAGTAAAAGCAACAAAAGAAATCCATACCGGATTCTTGGGTTAATCAACATGGGGAACCGGAAGTAGACATCTATGCCCTAGGCCTCATGTGTTTGTCGATTTTCATAGATTTATGCTTTCTTAAAAAACAACTTAGTAGACACCCATACTAAATCCTTTAAGAAAGAAAAGAATTAGAGTAGACACCCCTACCCAATTCGTTGCTTAGGGAAATCAATAGCTTAAGGAGTAGGCACCCATACCCTTAGGTTGGCAAACATTAAGTATTCACAATATGATTGGATCATTGGCATATTGTTATATTATCTAAGTATGATTAGTGGTGGATATCAAAGCCTTATCTTTAACTTTTCATTTATCTTTATATCTTTTTATTTCTTTTTTCACAATATTAATTTAGTGACAAATTAATATTTTTATTAATTCTAAAACAAAATCAACAATCCTCATGGGATGGATCTCGTACTTGTTGCACTATACTATCGTTTGATCTTGTGCACTTGCGAGTAAAACGTACTAAATATTATCTATTAATTTAGGTAGTATTTGGCACAACAATATGATTTTTGTTACATATTTTAATTGTATGAAATTTATAGTTATAGTTATAGATTATGGATAACAACAACGATTCCATTGAGCTTCAATTAAATTCTAAACAAACAATCTAATTTTGTTACATTTATATGTTTTAAAATATAATTTAATTTTGCTACATTATTTATATTTTGGTTTAATCATAATTTTAATATTTATAATAAATTTTGTTCAACTTTGATTTTGTTTTATTCATCAAATAATAATAATAATAATAATAATAATAATAATTGTGACCCCCTGTCCCTAAACCCTAGCTCTGCCACCGCTTCCAGCTTCTAGTATTCTACCACACCCGGATAACAAGAAGCTAACTTAATAAAAACTCTTAATAGAAGACTCATGCATGCATGACACCTTCCAACACCGGATCTCATAACAAAATGTTTTAAGCTGATATAAACACAACCTTAGTAAATTATATTTTAAATTTTTAGGACAAGTTTGATATGCGAAAGTGATTATTGGAACGTTAAATAGTCGTTCTCTTGTTTGGTTGCACACGAAATCTTAAATAGAGGAATATAGTTATATTTGAAGAAACATATTGTGCTTTTTACAAAGTACATATATATATTCTTTTAAACCCAAAATTAGAAAAAGAAAAAAATTCTAAATATTTTATAAGTGGTCAGCCACCATAACAAAACAATGGAGGTGGTTGCATCAGTCCTCGAGAGCCCAACATGGTAGAGTCCCTCATGGTTGATCCTCAAGGGGCTCCAGCTTTTCTATTCAATTTTTCAAAGAACCTATATTCCCCTTTTTAGTATTCTTTTATTTTATTTTTTATTGGGAGTTTTAAATCACTACTTTAATACCTCTCTTCACGTGTATGCTCAAACTCATTTAATGGGTGAGGCTCAATATATTGAACATTAAATTTAAATAAGAGTGAATTAACAGAATCAAAGTTCAAACTCAAGGTCTGTAGCTCTGATATCATATTAAATTACGAATTGTCCCAAAAATTTAAGCTAATAGAAAGAAGTAAATTAAATTATGTAATCAATACTCTAACCTGGAGAAAAATTATATTAAATATTAATGGAAATCCATATAATAATTGGAGCATAATCAAGAAAAAGTAGTAATAATAAAGAAGAAAAAGGTCTGCCGAAAACTTAAAGTAGTGATAGCACATTTTGTTTAAAAAGAAAACAGAAAAAGAAAATAAATAACATAGATTAATTGGGTGCATAGAGGCCTATCTCCAATCTATAGGGAAGAGGTGTATAGGGTTGCTTATTTAGAGCAAAACAACAATGGGATCAAAAAAGTTGTCACTATATTTAGTAACTTATTTGCCCCTCACACAAGAGAGAGAGAGAGAGAGAGAGGGGGCCATATTGTATTAAGTTTGAGATGGGGCCCATGAAAATGAGCTTTGAAAGCCCAAACCAACCAATCATTTGGGCTCCCTCCAACCACTCCTATCCTCTCATACCAAGACCTACTTATGCGGGCCTTCCACTCTTTATTTTTTTTATGGCAATCAACCAGTCTTCCTACGCAATTCTGTAGCGCGTGACGCCACTCCCCACAATCCATTAGGGAATTTCTCACCACACTCGTTGCTTGATTGTGCTTACACTCTCCAATGGATTGATTATATTGGTAATTGGTACGAGCTAGCGGCCGCAATTGTTTTTTATGTGTTGGATTCACGTCGTGTCAAGGCATAGGTATAAGACTATATAGGTCAACTATAATTCGACAAATTTAATTAAACGGGTCAAACTTCTCAATTCTAACCCTTTAATTTTGTTTTGGGTTCATGTCAAATTTGCAGGTCTTACAAGCGCTAGCTACCACGAGCTCTTTATAAATTGATATAATAATTCAAGTAATATTTATGAAATTCCATATATGTTTTATATTGATATTTGTTCCATGTTTTAGATGCTTAGTTACGAAATCAAATGCCCATGTATTAGTGCATGATTTGAATAATACTTGTGAGAATGTAAGTTTTAATTAAGAAAATGAGACTGTAATTAATTTGAATGGCTTTGAGTCATTGTGTCATATTTAAGGAAAGGGAGTCCACCTCGTCGCATGTTGTAGGTTAAGATAAATAAAAGTTTAAAGGAAAGAATGGAAAGGAATGAGTATGTGTTGAGGTTGGTCAAGTTTGAAAATTTTGTTTCAACCTAATAGATAAGATAGTGAAGGACAATTGAGAAGGTGTGGTCCATGAGCAAAGTTTTGCCCCGTTAGGTGCACCAACATTTAATCAGGTGGCCCATAATTAATACACCCGCCAACACGAATGTTAGTCATTCGGGATTATGCACAACCCTATATATAGGAGTAGTTTTTGAAGAGGTAGGAGTATATTTTTTCCAAGCTTATTGCGTTTTCACTCAATTTTTGTTTTTCCCCTCTCAAATGTCAAAGCGGATCGAGTTGTTAAGTCTATGTTTTATCATGCTTTTGAAAAAGTGTGATTGTGCACATGAGAAAAAGTTTTATGAGAACTATTTATTTTTGCAAGCATTGACTTAGTTTTTGTTAAGATTCGTAAGGACTTTTAGGTTTCTGTGTTATTAATACAAGGTTTTACCTTAGTTTTGTCTGGCTCGGGGCTTTCTTGTAATTTTATGCATGTTTGAGGCTATTAAGTTAACGAATCTAGCTAGCCCTAAAAAGATCGGGAGCATTACACTTATCATGTCAACTACAAAAATGTAACCTGTCACATATATAGTAGTCCATATAGCACTGACCACATTTACAAATTTACGTAGCGGTCCACGGCACTTATTAGATCAATCATTAAAATGTGAACAACCAAATAAGTTTGTAAACAAAACTGTAGTATCCCAAATATTTTCCTATCCAAATATTCTACTGTGTTGTATGGATACGTTCATTAGTCTCTCTCTCTCTCATACGTGTGTGTTGTGGCATGAATAAAATAATGAACTTGATATATTTGATTATTTCTGTCTACTTTAGCTGAGAATATCTATTTTGTCGGGTAACTTTATATAAGAACATGGGACGGTTTAGTACCACTTAGAAGAGTTTAATACTGTAATGCTCCCTTTTATTATATATTTGAAGTTTCTCATTACCTATCCTCTTTCATCATCATAAATTGCATATCTTGTATGCATATCCCACATGAAACTCAATGATGAGCAATCACCATAATGCTCTTAGAAGCTTCACTAGCTAACATGATAACATCCCTATCGAGTAATCTAATTTGTTCTTGGTTCTCAAACAATTCCTCACCACTAACCCTCTCTATTTACTTTTTGCACTAGTTGGTCGATCACTTTTTATCAGTCAATTACAGTCGACATATTATTGCTTTGGACGACATTTTCTCAGTTAAATGATGATATAATCCGACTTTTAGGAGCCCTAAACCTATGTTTTTACACCTATATTAATTAGTCTTCTCTAAACAATATGGACTTTGAAGCATCAAAGGAACAATTATCTCTAACCCCATTTAGAATCTCACGCGGAAAGCACCCATTCTATGGTTCCACTAAAACTCCTCTTTTCTTATAATATTCCATCATTCTCATCAGTCTTTCCTAAAAGAGATTTTAAATAGTCGGCCATGGCCACACCATATTGTTATAGGTAAGACGAACAAACTTACCATGTTAATTTGTTCAATTTTATCAACATTTTTCTAAAGAATCTTTTATTCAATCGGTTCACCGTTTTTATTGTGCAAATAACGTCTTTTTTGGTATATCCCACATCACGGGTGATACAAGTTTAAAGGAAGATAGTGGAATTAGACCCAATCATATCTAACTATATGAGAAACAAGTTCATATCTAAATCTTTGAATGTCATCGTTCCAATCAGTTAAACAATTTATTTGATATGATTACGACAACTATAAAAAGTTAATTGGTAGTGGAGTACTAATGTGGTTCTATCTTGATCTATAAATTAAAAGGTAAAATGCCAACAAATCCATTTCTTCCTATTGCCCCCCTTTAATTAGTTGTTAGGTCAAAAGAATACAACAAAAGCAAGCTTTGAAATTTTTGGGTTTAGAGTAGTGTTGCCTCTATGAAAACTAATGATGAGAATGTTGAAAACGTGTAACGCTTTAGAGAAAAGCGGTCTCGATGATTACGTCAGGGGTTTAAGGAAAAAATTTGTAACCCTCCAGTACTATATTCGGAAGAAATGAGTAGCACACATAGAATAATTGGTTTATAAAGATGAGGGATGCTAGGCTTACAAACAAAATTTTATTAAAAAACTTTTACAACATGATGTGGCACAGCATGATTGGAAATGAGATAAATTCAATTTTTGAAAAACTCAATCATATTGTGCCATATCATGTTGTAAAAGTTTATTTGTAAAATTTGTTAGTAAATCTAGCATTTTTCTATAAAGATACTCATTAGATGAAACTAAGCTTTATAAATGATTATAAGAAAATTTCAAATCAACTTGTCATTTTAAAATGATAACGCAGATGTGAGTAACATATTTTTTTTAATATTGCTAATGATTGCCAACCAAAAAACACTATAAATCTAAATGGCAGAAAATGATTTGACTTTGAGGGCAAGCTAGCTTTGTTTTTGTCTCTTGTTTGCTATTCATCTCATTTTCTTAGATCACTGTTTATATAATTTAGAATAGGCATTTGAAGAGGAAAAAAATAAATAAATAAGTGACCAAATGGGAAAACCATTTAGTGGGAAATTAAGCATGGGTAATTAAATGGGAAAACCAGTAATTACACCCATAATTGTCCATAGAAAACCAAGACTCGCGTGATACTTTAGCCTAATAAACTATTCTAAATGAAGGTTGAGTTGACAATCTTTTGGATTTTGCCTTTGATTAGACATAATCAAACCGAAAGCATTAGGAAATGATCGTATCAAATTTTCTAATTAATTATTTAAATATAATTAAGCCAAATATACAATGGGATTGTAGTAATTATAATAGAATCAATCTAATCATCATTAAATAAAGTGGGGTACATAAGGAAAGCAGAAAGTAAAGCCATTCACTTTGGAAGTAGTTAAATAAATAAAGTTTTTAAGCACTCAGACATGAATAATCTGAAGTATCACTGATGAAAGATGGTGTCTAGTGTGACAAACACAATGAAAAAGTCTAAAGATGAAAGTGACTTCATTGTGAAGTCTAGACCCGTTTAAAATGCTCCTTTAAATCAATATGAGATAATTAAAGTGACTTCATTGTGAAGTCTAAAAATTAAAATGCCCCTTTAAAAATTATGTCACATTTGGGAGAACTTTAGTCCTCCTAGTATTACTTAGAGAGTTAGTGAAAAAATACTATTGGAAAAAAGTGTAATTTTTTTTTTTTGACATACCCACAAAGGGGGGCATGGGTAGGGGAATTCGAACCAGTGACCTCTGTTTCATAAGATATGATTTCGAGCAGATTGAACTATCCCTTGGACGAAAAAAGTGTAATTCGCTTGACATAGTTTTAATTAAAATAGGAATTCTTTATTCAAACAATTTTTTTTTTCTTCCAAAGTGCTGCTTTTTTTTTCTTTTTTTTTTTTTAATTAAAAGCAGAATTAATGAACATTCATAAGCAATGAAGGCAAAATATAATATATGTCATTTGACTTGTAGATTAGAAAGTACTGGTTAACGCAGAAGAATTTAGGCGTCTTCTTTTCCAATGCCTTTTTATTTTTCTTTTTTTAATTTGTCCTTCCATACCTATTTTAATATCTTTAGTGGTTGATTTCTTTTTAAAAGAAAATTAATAATATTGAGTAGTTGATGTACAAAACGATCAATCTAAAGGAATAATAAAGAGTAAATTTAATCAACACCGCTAGAAAGGGGTTAATCAAAAACCTTAACATATGATTAATATGTGAGATCTAAAACATGAAATATTTAACTGAAATGAAATATAAATGACGAAGACATGATTTGAACTCAAGACCTTTACTTTGATAACATGTTAAATCATCATTTATTCTAAAAATTAAATTTATAAAAAAAAATAATAATCATTTAATCAATACTTTAACATGATGTTGAATATGACTGTTTGAGGGCTAATAATATTTTCTAAAAGGAATGCATGGGCCTTGATCTTTTGTTCCTTGGGTCACTTGCTGGAGAGCTATATTTTTCTTGAGCAAGTTTAAGCCTATCTTGGCAATGAACTCGGTTTGATGATCATTGTAGAACCTGCATTTGAAGTTCTTCTTCTTTCTTTTTCTTTTTTTTTTTTTTTTTTTTTTTTAATGTCAATTCAAAATATTCGTTGGGATGTCCATATATTATTTTGTAGTAAATCAGGTGTTGTTGATTCCAAATACATTATCTTTGATAATTACAAACACAAGAAAAATAAATAAAAATCTGAAACTTCATTTAACCCGTGAATCATCAAGCATTTTTTAATGTCCCCTAAACTTTTGAAATTTGTAATGTGGAGTGCTCATCTTTTAGCCCCTTTCAATTCAATCACCCTCATTCATTAGTAGGGCTGGGCAAAAACCCGTCCAAACCGCCCAACCCGCAGACCCGACCCGCCCTGTGCGGGTTTAGTGTTTATTTTCACGGGTTCGGGTTGGGAATATCCAACCCATGCGGGGCAGGGCGGGGCGGGTTTCGGGTTTACTAATATTTCTTATGCGGGTACCCGACCCGACCCGCACGTAAGGTCATAAAACACAAAAAGAAAACCCAAGAGACCCTCAGACCCATAACCCATTCGATTTTGGCCTTTTTGCCCTTTCACTTTCACCCAGCAGTGAGCACTCAACTGGTTCTCAACACAGCCGTACCGCACGGAGTGAGAGATCGAAGCAGCTGAGTGCCGGAGTGAGAGATCAAGAGGTTCTCAACATAACAGGACCGCACGGAGTGAGAGATCGAGAGGCGAGAGTGAGAGATCCAGAGGCGAGAGCGAGAGATCCAAAGGGGAGACTCGAGAAATCGTTTAACCCGCACGTATCTGAATCAGAAAATGAAGGGGAAATCGTTTCTCTTCGATTTGAATCACCTGTGCCGCCAGAGACGAGTTTCCGGTGAGTTCTTCCCCCTGCGCCGCTTTTCATGTTTTGGCATTTTTTCTTCTTTTTGAAGTTCCTCTTATAGCATCGTAGTAAACCCGACCTGACCCGTAAACCTACAAAACCCGCACCTATTTAACCTGCACCGCAAACACCCGACCCACGCGGATCTTGGTCATTGGGCTCGGGTGGCAGGTTGGAAAATCCCAAACCCGCAAGGTGCGGGGCGGGTGGGAAAAACCCGGATACCCGCCCCGCCCTGACCCGTGCCCAGCCCTATTCATTAGGATTTTCTATTAAATTCTAATGGAGAAAGCAAAAATGACCAAAAGACCCATTGCTTAATAAAAAAAATTCAAGAAAAATAGTGAAACAAAAAACCTATGGCGTGGCTGTTGGTCGATTTCTTTTCTTATTCTTTTTTGCATTTCAACTTTGTTTGCTTTTATATTTAAGGGCATAGTTGTATTTCTATAATTGTTTCGGGGGTATAATGGACATAGCATTTAAGCTAACCAAAAATCTAAACGGTAAGGAGTAATTGAAAGGGATTGAAAGACTAGAAGGCCACATTATAAATTTTAAAGTTTAGGGTGATATTGCAAAATACTTGAAGGGGAAAATACACTTTACCCCTTTGAACTATCCACCCATTTGCACTTTTGACTTCAATGTTTAAAAAGTGACATTTTACCCCTTAAAGTATCTAACATTGACACTTGACCCTTATAAAGTACACTTTACCCCCTGAAGTATTTTGAATTGACACTTTATCCTCCGAAGTAACTAAGTTTTTTTTTGGGGGGGGGAGGAAAGTGTCAACTCAAGAGGGGTAAAGTGTCAATTCAAAATACTTCAGGGGGTAAAGTGTACTTTATAATAAAAAAAATAATAATAATAATAAAAAATCTTGATGCTACAAGGCGCAGTGGAAAGCTAATTGAAAGGGTTATAATTTTGAAATCAACATAAAATTTTCAATTTCATTGTCCACTAGGTCAAAACGGGCTATCACCAGAAGTCCAAAAATTTGGTGCAAAAATCTTGCTTGACTCTCACTTGAATGAGATTGCAGCATGCTTTTTTCTTTCAATGTTACTCCTCTAACTTCTTTTCTTTTCTTTTCTTTTTCTTTTTCTTTTGAATGGGGGCAATGAAAGGGGGAAAAAAGAATCCTTAGAATAGTTGGGTATGAGTCAAAAAATGACTCGGCTCATCAAATGAACTTGGGCCTCCAAAGAAAAGGGTTAAAGTAGGAAAAGTTTCGTAAACAAAACAAGCTACTGTCCAATAGGGGGTGGAAATGGGCATGACCGTTTGGAAAACCTTCAATTTTATTCAATCCCCAATTCAAGGGACACAAACAGGGGGCATGACCCTCAAAATACTCTTCAACCCTACTCAAATTCTTCTAACTTCTATTTAAGCAAAATAAGGATGGCTTAGCCGCCCAGCTAAAGTTATTATTCATTTTTATCAAAAAGAAAAAATCTTGAGAGATATATTTTTTTTCTTTCATTTTACCAATAATTCGGAAAGATTTCTTGGATTTATAAAAGAGTTGTAGATTCTAATATGTCTTAATTCAGCTTCTTACTATGTCATACTGCATCATGGGAGACGGTCTTCAAACTTGATAGTTGACATATTAGAGTTGGAAGAATAACTTGAAGATCCTTTTCAATGGTTGGTGGATTGGAATTTCCCACCAATCTATGTGTAACGCTCCCAAAACTAGACTGAATCATTTTGCTAGGGTTACTGGCAATTCCTCTAGTTCAGTTAACTGGTAACTAATTCAAGGGATCATCCATCTAGCGTACTCAGAGTAACTATAAGTGGAAGATGAAAGTGATAGATCTGAGATATCAAAAAAGCATAAAGGATGCAAGTATTACCATCAATCATAGACTTGGAACTTCTAACCAAAATAGTCATTCTAGTCAAACCTAGTACTGCGAAATAGACTCCTGACTTCTTCCTCTTAAAAGTCCTCTTAAAACAGATAACCTGGCAAGCCGCAAATACTGTGTAAGTGTAAGGATAAGTAAATCTTAAAATTGAGTATGAAATGAGCTTCCATTTTATGCAAAAGTGAACGCATGTTTTCTCAAACATATTGGCTGTCACCTTTGTTCTACTCTAAAAGTATAATTTTGATTTTTAAGAAGTGTAGGTGTAATCCCAATAATAATCACCAGTAAGTTTTAATGCAATAGGGTTGGCGCTGTCTCGAGAGACCTATAATACAATACCAATGCACCGGATATTACACGCTATCGTCCATAACACTAGCAGCCTGACCAAGTTCGACCTCAGGTGACCCACGCTATTAATGATGTTTGTCCTGTAGTGACCCACCAATCAAACATGGTTGTGCCGGTCATAAACAACTATTAGATCCAAGGTCCATATAACACACACACATAAACCATAGCACAAAGTTTATATAGTAAACTCATGGCCATTTTACTGTACGTACTAGTGTACCACATCATACAATTGCTGAAAAGTGATTATGCTCATAACATACACGTGTTTAGTCAACTGACATATCACAAGTTTATATGGAAAGCAGTCGTTAGTATCTATTGACCCTGCACTCTCGCTTAAATCCTCAGACATCTCGATTTCCTCCTATAACAAACATAGTTTATCATTATATGCAGTACTAGAGAACCTCTTATAAACACATAGGGTCCTAACTGAGAGGTCAAACTAGCTAGAAAGTCATAAAACCCTAATTTTCCAATTCTGGGCACTATTTTACCGTTATGGCTTATGGTCGAATGTTTGGACTCAAGGTCGAAAGTTGGTCAGAATTTAGGGAACGTTCGGTCAGAATGCCAGAATGCATGCAAAGCTTATAATATTCAAAACATCACGTAACAAATCTCATCTTGGGCTCTTAATGAGTTCATAAAAACATAACAACATGCAAGCTTATCTTTTTAAAGAGGATAATAGCACAAGCTTATCATGGTACCTTAAAACCTTGCAAGAAGCATAAAAATCATACTAACAACTTGAAAACCAGCTTAGTACAGATGGGCTTACCTTAATGAGGGCAAAGCAACCTCAAAATCTTCTTCGCTCTTCTCTAGAATCTCTTTCTCTCTCATAGGTTTAGGGTTAGTGGAATGTGGGAGTGAGAAATGAAGGCTGAAGAGCGGAAGTGGGGGTATTTATAGGTGTGGGGTGGGTTGCATGCTGGACAAAGTGGAGAATGGGTTCAAATTGCTTTTCAGACTGTCATCGAATGTTCAGTGTACTATTACTTCACGATTCTAGGGTTGCAAGTCAAACGTTCGGTGTGATCCAGCCTCGAACATTCATGCTAGAGGTAAAGGTCGAATGTTCGGTGGTCCCCCATCAAACACTTGGCCAGAAGCCAAAAGTTGCATTTTTTGTTGTTTCTCTATTGAAAAGGGTTTTAAAGCAATTCCAAGTAACAGTTGCAATAAAAATGTTACTGTTTCCAAATGGTTATATTTTGGGGCATCATACTAGGATACCAATGTTAATGATGAAGATCTTGTGAGGATAAGTTCTTTGTCGTGTAGTTAAGAAACTGAAAAAACTGGTATACATACCATGCGTTTGATGAAAGTTCAAAGAATTAAGTATCTTCATCACTTCATGGGATCTCAAGAAAATTAATTGTCTCGATTTTCTTGAGGCTAAGAATTTTTTCTTAAATTTTCCTAAAAAAAATCTTGATGTTCTAAGGTATTTGGAGGAAAATTTGGTTCTTTGTTGGTCCAAAAATAACATATCTTTCTTGGAAATTTTTTATCGATTGTGAGTTAATAAAAATAAATAAAGGACATGTGAAAATTAATTTATCTCATATTGGTGTGAAGAATTTCATATCTACTATTTAGGGTTATGTTATTGTTAATTGCGAGTTTTTGTATCTTCTGGTATCAATTAGAATCACATAGATTGTGATTCCGAGTTCATTCCACCATGTTTATTATAAGCCAAAGGAGGTTAATGAGTGGATTGGTGGTTCGTCTTTCGTTATTGCGAAGAACAAGATGGAAGAGATTAATTGGACATCCAAAAGATCGAGGCAAAGAATGTTCGAATTTGAGTGAGAGAATTGAATTCTCTCCAACCCACAGAGAATGATGAATCTAGATTACACGTTTTTACATGAAGTCCAACAAATTGATAATCATGAAAATAGTAAGACTAGTCGGAGTAAAATTGTCATATCTTTTTTATTTCAATGTTAGATGAAAAAAAACCTGGTGGCATTGGAAAACAAATTCAAAGGGCGACAATTTTAAAGAAAAATTTTCAATTCCAATGTTTAATAGGTCAGAACAAGTTGTAAACAGAAATCCAAAAATTTGGTACAGAAATGTCACTTGACTCTCGCTTGAGCGAGATTGCGATAGGATTTTCGTTCAACATTCGGTTGACGTTGGCTCGAGTGATGTTAAGACTAATTGCAGGACATCAATTTCAGTCGACACTCGCACAAGATTCGCTCAAGCAAATTTGAGATTATTTTCTTTAAAGCTAGTTTTGTTGTTTCCTTTCAGGGTTGCGTCCCTAACTTCTACTTAAGGACAATAAATACAGACATATTGAGCCTGACCCTCCCTCATTTTTTGAATTCTTTTTATCTTAGTATATAAATTGTTAAATTTACATATTTTTGCCAAAATTATTAATCTTGGCCACTACCAAGAAAAAAAAAAAAAAAAAAAGAAAAAGACTAGGTCCTCAACCCTATTATAACAAAAATTATTTTATACCAAAACCTTAAACAACCCAAATCTATATGGATAACAACCCAAAATTTTCAATAAAATAATTATGTATGAACAATAGCCTCCAAGAACGATGTAAAAGAGTTTTTAATGCTGCAAAGGTAGCAACATAGGCTTACTTTTCTCATATCTGCCACAATTACAGGATGAGCATTTTCATCCATGAATATTGTCAAAGCTAGGCATCGTAACAAAATCGAACATAGTTTATGACTAATTCTTTTATGTTTAACATAAAAAATAAAAAATAAAAATTGAAATTGCTGCGAAATGATTTTCGAGATCTAAAAAATTGGGTTCCGTTTTGATAAGTGTTTGAGTTGAAAATTGAAATATATTAAGAAAAAATTATTTCGTTTCTCTTCTTTTGTTTATTTTTTTGGTTAACATTGAATGGATACTAATTTTATTCTTATATATTAATTTAATCTTCGATCTTAATATATTTCTCATTTATGCTTTGGCCCATTCCAATAAAATTTTCTAGATTTGTCCTTGACAATAAGGATGGCTTGGCCGCTCAGTTGATGTTATTATTCAATGTTATCAACAAGAACCACTTGTGAGTGTTTTTCCCTTATTCTCTATAATTCTTAGAGTTTTCTAAAATTAATAAAAGAATTGTAAATTCTAGAATGTACAAATTCAATTTCTCACTATACCACGATGCATTAATACTCGAACTCCATAGGTAGTGGAAAATAAGGACACATGTGTTTCCCCACATTACCAAGACATTACTCTACATGTTTTCGATGTTAGTAGCTTTGATTTACTACCTTTTACCTTATAATAACTTTTTGGAAAAGTATACAGAAGCCCCTTAAGCTACTAAATCATTGTCAATATCGCAATATATATATATACGCTGATTGAGAAAATGCCCCCCAATTACCAAAAGTTGTTAATGTCCTCCCAATGAACAAAAAAATATACCTTTTAAATGAATTAAAAAAATTTGGTTAACTACGCTTAAGCCCCTTGAACTATCAGCTATTTTCAAAAAAGCCCCACAAACTATTAGGTATTACACTTGGATACATCAAATAACCATTTTCGTAGTCACTAAGCCACTTTGTTAACCTCGGCCGTTAGATTTGATCGAAAAGTGGTCAAATGTGGCAAATAAGCCACTCTCTTAGTCTCAACCTTTAGGTTGGATGAAAAAGTGGTCACATGCTTGCACTTCACCAGTTTTTTGTCTACTAGTAAGAAAAACTTCACTTAAGCCCTCAAACTTTCATTATTTTTCCAATTAATGTGACACTACCATTAGAGTTGTATTAAATCACAACACAAAGAGGTGAAATAACCTTTATACCCCTCTAAAATTTATAAAATTACAAATGTATCCTAATTAAATAATTTTGTTTTTCTAAAAAAATTCATGTGTTTGGAAAAAGTTTTATTAGAAAAAAAATAAGAATATTTTGGAAATTTTCAAGGCCTCAATTAAGGTTTTCTATTATATTCTAACGGACGGGAGGCATTAAAAACTTTTAAAATTTGGATACACTAAATTGAGACTTTTTGAAATTTTTGGGGTTGAGTGAAGTTTTTCTTGAAAATAAAAATAAAAATGGACAATACATTTTGAAGGATGGCTGAACCACCCCCACATCAAGGTGACCACTTCACATAGGGTGGTTCAACCACCTTAGAACTTTTTTTTTTTTTTTTTTTACCGACTAATAATTATAAAAGAACAATTTAGTTTTTCAATGGTCGAAGTGAGGATATTTGAAAGATTTTTGTCAAAAATGGTTTTAACGTAAATTGTAATGGTGAACGCCAACACACTAACATTTTTGCCACAAAATGATAGTTTAATGTATTTAAGTATACCTTTCAATTTGTGAGACTCTTTTGAAAAGGAATTATAGTTCAGGGAACTTAAGTGTATTTAGCTATAAAAGAATTCTAACAATTCAAAAACTAAAAACTAAAAACTAAAAAAAAAAAAAAAAAAATGCACTTTAGCCCCCTAAACTATCACCCCTTCGAACTTACACCTCAAAACTTTAAAACGTGATATGAGGGCCTCCCACAATACCACCGCATGTCAACTTAGACACTTTTATATTTTTCTGCCCAAAATACCCCTAAATTTATCGAAAAAATAAGGAAAAAATATACTTTAGCCCCCTGAATTATCACCCATTTTGTAATTAAGCCTCTGAACTTTAAAAAGTGACATCAAGATCCCACCTAGTACTATTGTGTGTCACAATAGACATTTTTGAATTTATCTTTCAAAAATACTATTGAAGTTATTAATAAATAAAATTAAAAATAGACATTTGAAACAAAAATTAAGGGGTCTAATGTGAATAGGGCCATCCCTTTTTCGCATTTTTTATTTTTTTTTTATAATTTTTTTTTTTAATAACTTTAATTTTTTCAATTGGTTATTTTTTTAATAAATTTAAGGGTATTTTGTGGAGGAAAATGAAAAAAAAAAATGGCTAATTTGATACACAGTAATAATATGAGAGGCCGTCCCGTAATGTTACTTTTTAAAGTTTGAAACTATAAGTGCAAAATGAATGATATTTTAGGAGTTAAAATATACTTTTCTAAAAAAATAACCATGAAGGCCATGAGGTCCTCTATGGTAATGGAGGATATTTTATTAATGTTTTTGTAATTATTTTTTTCATTTTCTGGAAATAATTGATCTTTTATAAGCATTTTATTAAGAAATTGGAAAACTATGAACAAAATAATTTATTTGGTAATGCTTCAAATGGTAAGTATGTATTTGATAAATATGACAATCCACGGGGCTTTTCTATGGACAGAAATTTGCTAACATATGTCATAGAACTATTACAAAAATATGTGAGAAGCACACGTTATTTAAAAAAATATGTACTTCTCACATTGTAAGAGACACATGTTTGTATGAATTAACTATAAATCAGTTTGTAGCAAATTTTTGTCTCTTTTTTATATAACACGTCAAAGTGCATGAATTATTTTGATATTTAAATCTATCATGATGCAACACGCATGTTTAGAAAGGAGTCATGGTGTTTCATATTTTTTTGTTCAAAAGAGTGTACAGATGTTATGTGCGTAAATGTGAAAATAATTTTGAGTGTTTTATATTTTTAGTTTTTGTTAATATTTTTATTTTAAAAGTAAAAATCACAAAAAATAATTTAACGAAAATAGTCCGTAAAAATTTCCTTCTGCCTAACATTATCTCAATTATCATTATTGGTGATAGTCCTCAACAACTATTACTACAATCAACAAACAAGTGAGACTTCTAACACCATTCACCAGCTGCCATTGGACAAGCATCGGGCCACTGCTAGACCACCACAAACCGCATTGGGTCACAACTGGACCACTGTCGGAGCACCCCCAGGTCACAACCAGACTACCATCGAGGCACCGTCGAGTCACCACTGAAACTCAAATTTTTAGGTTCATTTTTTTAATTCTTTATATTAATATTTTTATATTGTGAATAAAAGTTTATATTTATTTGTTAATATGATTGAATGAAAATATAAGAAATATTTGTGATTTTCGTAAGTGCCAAACATAGAAAAATGTTTTTAGCATAATACATTTTTCTGAGAAATAACTTCCTTGAAAAGATTTTTCGAATAAATTTGAAAAGGTTTTCTTATAGTTGAATTGGCTCATTATTTTAAGATTAAAATATATACACACTTTCTTTGTTCTTTAATTTTTCTAACTACGTCATTTGTGCTATTCAATTATTGCAATAAACTGTTCTCATTTACTTTATATTAAAAGTATTAACAGAAATTAGTCACATGACATGTACATGAGTAGATGACCTCACATACTTATCTGTCTCTTTCTCTAATAACACCTTTGTGTATCCACTTATTCTCATACAATTATTGTATTAATTATTTCAACTACAAGTGGATGGAAGTAATTAATTATAACAATTGGATGCCACAATGGTGTAATTAAAAGAATTAAAAAACTTACGTATGATCAATAGAAGTACATTAAACCATATGGAATGAAGAAGATATATTTCACCCTTATTTTAATTGTAGACTTTTATTTATTTATTTATTGTAAGTGTAGTCTTTATTTATTATTAACTTACATTTTTTATTTATTTTCAAAGACGCATGCTTGTTGGAGTAATAAATTTCACCTGGTTTATGAGAAGTTGGAGAATCAACTTATAATAGGTTTAATTAGATCATGCTTTTGTCGATGTGGGACTTTGTCCACATGGAAACTTTTGTAGGTTCTTCTCTCCCTAATGATTGCATATTTCCTATTAAATAAGTTCAAATGAAAGCTTTTAAAAAGCCTTTTTTAAACAACACAATAACACTTTATATTCCATCAAGAATCATTGTGCAAATATGACGTATCTCTTTGATAGAGACATGTTGAATCAATAACAAATAAAAGAAAAAAAATAATAATAATCAATCTCTTGAAAGCTTGACGAAAGAATGTGGCTTTTTATGAGAGAAATCTTTCTTCCACCCCCACCATGGAGCTAGCAGCTGTATAACAGACAGAATCAGTGTGGGTCATCTCCTCCATTTCCTTTCAACTCTTTTTTTCCTTTTTTAAAATTTCACGAGCCCAATAGAAGTTTATATATGATTATGATTTAATCACTTCACTTCAAAGCTTGATTAGACAGTTGTGGGGATGTAACTTTTCCATGATTCAAAGCACATTTTGTCCAAACCCTTTTTTGTGATTCGAAAAGGATATCTTTTATAAATCAAATTGTATTTTCTTCATGACATTTTGCTAGGTGATCAATATTCCAACCCAGCAATTGGATCATTTGAAAGTTTTTTTTTTTTTTTTCTACGCCAAAGTACAGTAAACTAAACTAAGGCATCTGCTTCTCCTTAACCACATTAAATCAAATAAAAAAGACATTGGAGAAATAAAGTAACTCACTATCAATTTCATAAATACTCTTCAATATATTTATTCTTCATAGTTCTCAACATTTGTTTTCCTTTGTAGTGATCAAATTTTTACAACTATGTATTGCTTTGCAGTCACCACTCACCATACCAGGGATTTAATATAAGCTTTTTCATGGCATTGATTTGCCTTCTGACGCATTATGTGAATTTCAACAAAAGTAAAAAATAAAAATAAAGAGAATTTTAAAGATATAAATTTTAGGTCTAATTTAGGTTTTCTGACCTATGTTTAGATGTACCATAGTGTGCCTATAATTATATATGTTGATGTAGTTGGTCGCATGGCCAAATTCAGTTAACAGACGCTTGCAAAACAAGTAGAGAATCAAAAACATGCCGAAGATTGTTGGCGGAGGAGGTCTCTGGCGCTTAAATTAGAGAAGGAAATTTTATGGTGCTCCAAAGGAGAGCTATGGTTTTCTCATATTTAGTGTATGAGAGAAAGTATATGTGGTTGTTGGAGTACCTGGAATGACGATATAACCCTCCTATATGTATAGTGTTCACTAGTAGGTTATGTCCTCAGCTACATTTCGAGCCGGATCACGCATTGAAATCACAAAGTAGTTGGAGTGAAATCATAAAGTAGTTGTCCTCAGCGCTACAATCTCAACATTCTTTCGCAGGAGTCCCCTCTGCTCGAGCCTAGCAAATATTCTCTAAGTTCTCAACATATAGAATTGTATTTGTGTTTTTGCTACTCTATGACACTTCTATTTATAGAATTGGGAATACTTGAAGAGGTGGGAAAAGAGCGTTCTAGAGTCCTAGCAGAAATAGGAGAATTAGACACAAGGGAAATAAATTCCCATAGTGGCTGGCCCATGTGCCTCTAGTCTTCTCCTAACCCTACTTTCTTGAAGCCTAAGACTTGGGCTTGGTTTTATTCCATTGGCCCAATGCTCTTTTAATTCTCTTAAGCCTTTTGGAATCAAATCAAAGAGCCCAAAGCTCTTTTAATTGCTTAAGCCTTTAGGAATCAAATCCAAGAGCCCAAAGCTCTTTTAATTGCTTAAGCCTTTAGGAATCAAATCCAAGAGCCCAAAGCTCTTTTAATTGCTTAAGCCTTTAGGAATCGAATCCAAGAGCCCAAAGCTCTTTTAATTCCTAAACCCAATGACATCTCCAAATAATAAGCTACTTAGATAATAAATCTCTTAGCCCATGTTTTATTAAAATAAAACAATCCCAAATAAAAAGAAAAACCCAGAAAAAAAAAAAAAAAAAAAAAAACCTACCATATTACAATTTGTAATGCTTCTGTAAGGTTTTGGACTCTCTCCCACTCCAACAAACGATAAGGCATAAAGGTTTTTTCTCTAATTTTGATCGGGTCTCCAATTTGGGGTTTGATTATGTGATGTACCGTAGGAAATTGCTAATGTACCGCAACTCTCAAGAGTCATAACAAATTTTGGGTCTAGGTAGACTAGGTTCTTCATTTTTTGCCAAACTTTTCTTGGGTTTCATAATTTGTTCTTTCCTCTAAAGCCTTTACTCATTTTGGTTGGTAAGAAGTCCAAGAGGGGAAAATTGGAAATTAATGCTTGTATATTGTTAATGTTTTGGTGCCATGAGGAACTGATTCAATTTTGTAAAATAAAAAACTAAGTAACGAAGAGAGAATCGGGGAACTCATTGTGACGACTAGCCGGATGCCAATGGCTAGTTTTTTTGGCATTCAATATCAATTTGGGGGAACGACCGTCCCCATCCACATACGTAGGTCTGCCCTTATATCAACGCAAAAAGGGAGTTAAAGGGAAAATTACAATTAGCTCCAATACGCCTATGACCCAGTCTCCCATGACATGTCACATGACAACAGTAATCACAATTAATTTCACTAAATAATTGTGTAACACTCCCAAAATTGAACTCATTAAATCAATCCATCCTAATAGGGTTACTGGCAATCCCTCCAGTGCAGTTAACTTGTAACTGATTGTGGGGATCACCCAGAACAAGTTAGAGTAAATATAAGTAGAAGGTGAAATATAAGATCTAAGAATTTTTACAACAATAAGGTGCGCATATACTATCATCAATTATAAGCTCTGAGCTTCCAACCAAAATAAGAATTATTAGGCAAAATCTGGCACTACTAAATGTTCACATGGCATCTCTATCCTAACAAAGTGGCTTACACAAAAAAAAGCCAACCTACTAAATTGCAATATACTAAGTAAGTCTAATATTTAGTAAGTAAATCTCATAGTTGAGTATGAAATGAACTTCCATTATAAATACTGAAATAAATCTGTTTCTGCAATTGTGTTAGGTATTGCTTCTGTTGATAAGTGCCAAATATTTTATATTTGGACCCTTTTATTTACATTAGTTAATCCTTTAGCTGTGTCGTTATTTAATGTTTTGTGTTAGTTTTGTGTTTTTTGTGTTTTGTAGGTTGTTAAAGAGAAACTGCATCTTTAAAGGAAAAAATGCAAAGTTTATAAGAAAGCACACTTTGAGAAGACCTAGATGATGTGATTAAGTTTAACCAAATCCAAGAAAATGTTAAATTTGATTAAATTTCAGATTGGATAAAATTTCGGATTGGATTCAAATTCAGATTCTGCACACCTCTTAGTATTTTGATCATAACTTTATACTCAAATATCTGATTCAGGTGATTCAAGTGGTATTAGAAAGCTAACTCCAAATACTACAATTCATTGTGAAATAGGATTTTCCTAATTCGGAATCTTACTATGCCAAAATCGCTTCACAATAAAATGACACAAATCTGAACGAATCCTATTCTGATTTTAGATTTCTATTTGGCCTTGGAGACAAATGTCTGAATTATCTAGGTTTACTAGGGCTTCTAGGACTTTTCTAAGCTTATAAATAGACCTCATTGCATTCAAGAAAAGATATGCACTTTCAGAGAGCAAATTCTACAGTTTTTCTCTTTAGTTTAGTTTAGGTTTAGATTTTAGCTTTATTTATGCGGAGTTAAATTCCCAACTAAGGATGGGGATTAAGCCTCACCAATGAAGAACAACATTACTTTTATGTAAGTTTTTATTATTCCAATTTTATTGAGCTTAATTTCAATTGTTTTACTTCTTTTCAATGTGTGGAATAATTCTTGGATATCTTGTTGTGATTCAAGGATACACTTGATGATTTAAGATAATTTCACATAATTGATTGCTTGGTTTATTTGTTTAAAAATTGGATATCCCTTGTGATTTATTCTTTGGATACATTTGGTGTTTCAATTAAATTTGGAATCCTTTTGTGATTTGTGTAATGAATGGATACATGGGATGTTTTGATTAATCTTTTGAAGCATAGTAAAACATACATAAGATTTAATTTGTGAGAATTTCGGATTAATATTGATGAATATGGAGTATGTTGTTATGATTCAGTGAGTGTGGATTCCCAAACCTTAGTCTTTATCTTTTATTTTATTTTATTTTATTTATGTTTATCCTTTAATTTTCAAAACTCAAAATTCAAAAACCTTTTGGAACTAGGTTAGGATTTAATTAGTTTTGATTTAAATTTGTTATTCAAAAACACAATTCCTTGTGGGTTTAATCTCGCACTTGCAAAACATTATATTGCAAACGATTCGTGCACTTGTGAGTATATTAAAATTTGCACAACATCAGTCATTACATCATGCAAATGTAGTTTTGTTTGGAGAAGTGCAAATGTAAAAGGTAATCTCGATGACAATTGTCAATATATTATAATGCAAGGAAAACTAATGCGGTGTTTTAGGTCATAACTATCTTATATAGTCTACTCAAGATATTACCCATTCCCAGCAAGGTTGGCGACATCCCGTGTGACCTGTAATACAATACTGATGCCATGAATATTATATTCTACCATCCATAACACTAGCAAACCGACCGAGTTTGACCTTAGGTGGCCCATGCTATTAATGATGTACGTTCTATAGTGACTCACCAATCAAACATATCTACGCCTATAAGCCATTGGATCCAAGGCCCCATATAAATGCGCACACACATTTTGACCTCATAGTAAGCCCATGGCCATATCGAAACATATTCTAGCGTTACATGCAATATTAGAGAATGCATAGAGTCCTAACTAAGAGGCAAACTAGATTCAAGGTTGCAAACCTACTTACCCATTTTGGATGCTATCCAAACATTCGGACTCATGGTTGAACGTTCAGGCTCAAGGCCAAACGTTTTGCCAAAGTATAGCGAACGTTTGGTCAAAATGCCAAAATCCATGAAAGGTTCTTATTTATAAACCAGACCGTAAAATTTTTTACCCTAAGCTTCTAATAGATAAATGAGGACATAATAAACCATTTCAACATGATAATCTATGAAAACAAGTGGTGGTTTAAAATATTGAAAAAAAAAAAAAATCTTTTAGTTTTTAAGGAAAATAATTGCATAAATTCATCGTGACACTTTTAAAACTTGTAAACAACATGAAAATCATATAAGCAACATAAAACAAGCTTAGTGCAAAGGGCTTTATCTTTGAAGATGGCAAACCACTTCAAAATATCCTCTTTCTCTCTCTATAATCTCTTTCTCACTCTAGGATTAGGATTGTTGGGGTGTAGGGGAAGAAGTGAAGTCGGGGGAGAGGAGGGGTGGTATTTATAGGGGGTGGGGCGTGCCAAAAGCTGAGAAAGTGGGTAATGAGTTAAGATTGCTTTTCAAACTAGCATCGAATGTTCGGTACTATGCTTTGAACATTTGGTGTACTATGATGAGTATCAAATATTGCATATTTGGACCCCTTAATCTGCATTTGCTAAGCCTTTAGTTTTATTATTTTATGATGTTTTGGTTAGTTTTGGTGTTTTAGTGTTTTATAGGTTGCAAAGGGAAAATTGCTCATTTAAAAGGAAAATCCATTAATTCTGGCGCTTAAGACGCTTCAAGAAATATTGGCAGCAAATTTGGATCAAGCGATAATTCGTACACAATGAGTCCTACTAAAAAGGCCATATCTAAAGCTTTAGAGCTTGGATTGAAGCGATCTTTGTGTCATTGGAAAGCTAACTCAAGGATCTACAAAGTCATGTTTCACAAGAGCAGGCTAATTCCATAGGTAGTGTGCTCAAGCGCACATATAGTGCGATCAATCGCACTCATGCCCATCGAAAGTGGAAAGTGCATGCTCAAGTGTTTTTCGAGTGCAGCTAGAGTGCGATCGAGTGCACTCGGCCAACCTGGCAGCGCTAAAACCCTAAAATTAGCTTATAAATATCATTCTTTTCTATTGTAAACATACGGAGGCGCGCCAGTGGCGCCGTACTTTGTCAATTTTTTACTTTTCTGGGTTTTTTGAGCTTTGAACTCCAATTTTATTGTAAGTTTTACATTTTTTTCTTGATGTCAATTCATTTTGTTATGATTTTTGTTATCATGAAAGGTTGAAACCTTCAACTAAGGTTGAAGATAAAGCCTTGTCATTGATAAACATCCACGTTCTTGTCATTTTATGTATACAATTCGATGTTTAATAAAATTGTTGTTCAAATTTAATTCAATTGCTTGATTAATTTCATTTGGTTGAGACTTATATCAATTGTGATCTACGGTTACAGTGGATGATTTGTCTTTTATTCATGCAAAGTTTTATATTTGTCGTGTTTCATCCTTGGATACATCGAATGATTTGATTGAGACTTATATCCATTGTGATCTATGAATACAGTGAATGATTTGATCTCAATTTTATATTCTTTGTGATTCGTTTAACGGTTGGATTCATGGAATGATTTAATAAGCATGTTTATGAAATTTGAACAATGTATAAAACCAATTGTTTGTTGGGTGTATGCATAAAATGCAAGAATATGTTGTTTGATTTGGCGAGGCGAATTTGGAAAACCTTAGTGCTTTTCCATTAATTATTTTTAAATCACCTTGTTTATTTTATTTTGCATGACACAGTTTGAAAATTCAGAACTAGGTAGAAATAGGGTTAATTTAAATTAAAAAATTGGTTTTTGCAACACAACTCCTTGTGGTCCGACCTCGCACTTGCACACACTTTATTGCAAACGACTCGTGCGCTTTCAAGTACAATATAATTTGTACATCATACTATTACCCAATGGTTTTAGAGTTGCAGGTGGAATGTTCGTGTGGTCCAGGGTTGAACATTTGTGTTAGAGTTAAGGTGGAATGCTCATGTGGTCCTGCCTTGAACGTTCTACCAGAAACTTGGAAGTTGGATATTTTGGGTTGTTTTTCAAACAAAAAGGTTTTGAACCAATTTTAAGGAATGGTTGCCATTGAGTAACCGGACCTCATGCCCCACTAAGCATTGAGTGTTTACGTAAAAAGATGAAAAATTCAATTTGGCTGATTGTATAGCGAGTTTGGCTTCGTAGCCTTGAGTAATTAACCCCTTACGGATGTTTCTACATCTAATGCCCTAAAACTATCTGGTTTGGGATTCATTGGCCCAATACTCGTTACATAGGTCAATTAGAAAGCTTAAGGGAGCCGAGCATTGCACAGCCTACACAAAAAAATGCTTATCTTGATCTAAGCCTTGGCTGTGTTCCTCTGAGTGAATTCTTCTGACTTTTGAGGTACACCTAACTTTGAGAAAAATTGAAGCCTCTTGATTGTATGTTAGTCTCACATTGCACTTATTGTAACATGTGTTATCTCAAAAATTTCCATCTTTGAGTTGAATGATTTGTGGTTGACTTGATGATGTGATTGTGGTGTTCACTTTGTTAAACCTGCTCATGATGTAAGAACCATGTGTTTGTGTGGAAATTTGTGTTTATCAATGACATAGCACTAACAATGTTTATGCGTATCATTTCTGTTAAACTCTCACGAGACTTCACTCGTTCACTAGGGATGCCTAGGGGTTTAAAAAGCTTATTGCATATGCTAAATGCAATCGTCTCTCCCACGACAGTGGACTTATATTCATAAGAGTCATCTTAGTGTCATTGGAAATCTAACTCAAAGATCTACAAAGTGATGTTCATAAGAGTTGGCTAATTCTGCAGGTAGTGTGCTTGAGCGCACATATAGTGCGATCGATTGCACTTGTGCCCATCGAAAGTGGAAAGTGCATGCTCGAGTGCTAGTGAGCGCACCTAGAGTGCGATTGAGCGCACTCGGCCGACTTGGCAGCGCAGAAGCCCTAAAATTAGCTTATAAATATCATTCTTTTTATTGAAAACGTACGGAGATGCGCCGGGGGCGCCTTGCTTTGTTAATTCTTTTGTAAGTAGTTTAATTTTAATGAATTTATTTAGTTTCTTTGCGATTTTGTTATCATGAGAGGTTAAATCTTCAAGATTGGAGATGAAGCTTCACCATTGATTTGTTTGCGTAGTTTCATGATTTGTTAGCACAATTCCGTCGTTTAATGTATTGTATGTTCATTTCAATTCAATTGTGTAACAAAATTATGATTGATTGTTGTTTATAAATTGTGAAAACGTTGGATATTCGTTGTGTTTCATGCAACGAATACATTTAATCTTTTGGTTTACTTTAGATATCCATTGTATCTTTTAAACTAAACCAGATATATTTTGTTTTTCGTAATAGAGATAGATTCATTGAATGTTTCAATAGGATTTTATAAAAATAATAGAACATGCTTAGGGTTTAATTTCTTGACGAATGTATGAATGAAACATGAGAATGTGAGCTTTGATTTGGTGAGGTGGATTTTGAATACCTTAGTTTCGTTTACCATTTGTTTAGTTTCAGTTTTTTTTTATTTTTTTTATTTTTTTTATTTTTTTTTATTTTTTATTTATTTAATTTATCATTTTGCACAAAAAACTTCGCAACTAGGTTAGAATAGAATTAGTTTAGATAGAAATTAATTTTTGCAACGTGTGCAAATTATGTGGATCGGATGCTTTGCAATGGATGCTTTACAAAAGACAATGGATATGCAAAGTAAGCCAAAAGATGAAATGTATCCGTTGGATGAAACACAATGAATATCCAATGTTTTCACGATTTATAAACAACAATCAATCACAATTTTGTCACACAATTGAATTGAATCGAACATACAATACATTATACGATGGAATTGTACTAACAAATCATGAAAATACGCAAACAAATCAATGGTGAAGCTTCATCTCCAATCTTAGTTGAAGATTTAGCCTCTCATGATAACAAAATCACAAGGAAAAGTAAAAGAAAAAAAAAAAACCATAGTGTCTTTCCATACCCCGAAACTTAAATTATACATTGCCCTCAATGTGTAGTAACGAAATACATTACCAGAAGTACTGAACATCGAGGTGTGAAAAAGGCCAGGGCGTCCTCCAAACTTGAACACCAAAACACCTGTCAAAAAAACTGACAGCAATATTTTCTCACAAAAACTAACGTCAAAAGATTAATTGCTATCAGAAACAAAAAAAATAAAAAAATAAAATGACAAGAAATTATCTGACAAAAGAAAAAGACTCAAAAATAAAGTGCGGAAAATAAAAAAGAAAAAATACCGTACTTTCCCCGATCATTTGGGTGTCTGACCAAACTCTTCCACCCTTTCTTCTTTAGAATTTGATATCCCTCCGGAAGGATGTTTCGCCACCTTAGGTAGCCTAGTTGCTTGCTTCGAAGAATCTTCTTAGGAACATGGTTCCTAGATTTGTGATTTTGTGTGCATAGATCCTTGAGAAGTTTAGCCTGGGATGGCTCTTTAAGACATTGAAGAATTAAAGCTTGGGGTTCATGAATTGTCTCAAGGGGGATTGTGACGAAAGAATGAGCTTCAATACTCACTTCCTTGTCATTGGACACTTTTGGAGTTGGTGGGGGCTCAATTTGCTTAACCTACTCCTCTTTTTCTTCCTCCTCATGGTTATCCACAATGAAAGGCTCAGCTACTAATAAAGATGAGTTAGGGAATGATATCTCAGTGGTTTCCCCATTCTCAGTTCACACTTTAGGAGTGGGATCCAATATTGCATGTGCTTGCTCATGTAACTTATCCAAATCTAAATCATCTCCAAATTGAGCAAGGCATGCTTCCAAAGGATCCTCTAGACTTGGCTCATTAACAGTCTCCTTGACAACTTCCTCACTCCCAAATGTAGTGGTGGCTTGGACATGCTCATGATAAGAATTGCTAGAAGCATCCTCATCAATCATGTATTGCCCTCTTGCCATCTCCTGACTTTGAAGCTCCTCTTCCTCGATTCTATTGATTTTAGAAACTAACAAAAACACTATCTGTTTGTTTGTTTGTGTTATTTGTTTGTTTTTATCTGTTAAAAAAAAAAAAAAAGGAAAATTGCTATGTTGTTGTTAAGCATGAGTTAGCTCTACCTGTGATTTAATTTTCAGTGGCTTACTTAACATTTTGAACATATCATCATGTCAATAGGAATCTGAATCCGTTGACTTATTTTTGAGCTAGAGAGACTTCATTTGTTTTGAGTTGAATATCACGAACACATTAACATAGAGCCTATGAGAATGAAATTTGAACTGAATCATGTGTAGCTTGAGATTTGTTGGATGATTTGTTAATGAATAACCTTGGCATGAAATTTTTTTTTTTTTTAAAAAAAAATCATCATTTTGAGTCCTCGCTGAGTAACCGGACCTCTTGCCTTATTAAGCATTTAGTGTTCGCGCAAAAAGGTGTGAAACTCAAGATTGGTTAATTGTATGGCTAGTTTGACTACGTAGCCTTTTTGAATTGAGTCATTAAGCCCTTAGGGATGTTTTACATCTAGTGCCTTAAAACCATATAGTTTGGGAGTTATTGGCCTAACACTTGTTACATGGGTCAATTAAAAAGCTTAAGGGAGCTAAGCATTGAACAACCTATAAAAAAAAAAAAAAAAAAAAAAAAATGCATATCTTGCCTTGGTTGTTTCATTTGATAGGGATTCCAACGAATTTGAGATATTTATCTTAACATAAGTCCGATGTCGTCTCTCCCACGACAGTGGACTTATGTTTCTTACTTTCATTTTCTTTTTCATTTTGTTTTGCTAAGGGGCTAGCAAAATGTAAGTTTGAGAGTATTTGATGAGTACCAAATATTGCATATTTGGATCCCTTAATTTGCATTTTCTAAGGGAAAACTGCGCCTTTAAAGAGAAAATCCATTAATTCTGGGGCTTAAGACACTTCACGGAACATTGGCAGCAAATTTAGATTGAGCGATGATTCGCACCCGATGAGTCCTACGAAAGAGGCCATATCAAGAGTTGTAAAGCTCGGATTGAAGCAATCTTGATGTCATTGGAAAGCTAACTCAAAGATCTACAAAGTCATATTTCACAAGAGTTGGCTAATTCCGCAAGTAGTGTGCTCGAGCGCACATATAGTGAGATCGAGCGCACTCGGCCCACCTGGCAGTTCTGAGATCCTAAAATTAGCTTATAAATATCATTCTTTTCTATTGTAAACGTACAGAGACCCACCAGGGGCGCTGTACTTTGTCAATTTTTGACTTTTCTGGATTTTTGGAGCTTTGAACTCCAATTCTATTATAAGTTTTATGTTTTTTTTCATGATGTCAATTCAATTTGTTATGATTTTTGTTATCATGAGAGGCTAAAACCTTCAACTAAGGTTGAAGATGAAGCCTCGTCATTGATAAACATTCATATTCTTGTCATTTTATGTATACAATTCGATGTTTAATAAAATTGTTGTTCAAATTTAATTCAATTGCTTGATTAATTTTATTTGATTGAGACTTATATCCATTGTGATCTACAGTGGATGATTTGTTTTTTATTCATGCAAAGTTTTATATTCGTTGTGTTTCATCCATGGATACATCGAATGATTTGATTGAGACTTATATCCATTGTGATATACGGATACAGTGGATGATTTGATCTCAATTTTATATTTGTTCTGATTTGTTTAACGGTTGGATTCATCAAATGATTTAATATGCGGGTTTACAAAATTTGAACAATGTATAAAACCAATTGTTTGTTGGGTGTATGCATAAAATGCAAGAATATGTTGTTTAATTTGGCGAGGCGGATTCGGAAAACCTTAGTGCTTTTCCATTAATTTTTTTTAAAGCATCTTGTTTATTTTATTTTGTGCTACACAATTTGAAAATTCTGAACTAGGTTGAAATAGGGTTAATTTAAATTAGAAAATTGGTTTTTGCAACACAACTCCTTGTGGTTCGACCTCGCACTTGCACACATTTTATTACAAACGACTGGTGCGCTTGCAAGTACAATTAAATTTGTATATCATACTATTACCAATGGTTTTGGAGTTGCAGGCAGAATGTTCGTGTGGTCCAAGGTTGAACATTTGTGTTAGAGTTAAGGTTTAATGTTCGTGTGGTCCTGCCTCGAACGTTCTGCCAAAAACTTGGAAGTTGGATATTTTGGGGTGTTTTTCAAACAAAAAGGTTTTGAACCAATTTTAAGGAATGGTTGCATTTATGAACGTGATTAATGCTTACGAAAATGTAGTTCTCTTTTCTTTTTCTTTTCTGAAAATTTTGGCGCACTACAGTTCTTGTAACGCCCAATAAAATTATTAAGTTTATTATTAGTAACATAATAGTAATCAATTAATTAATGAAAGGGGAAAAAACACTTTACCCCCCTGCAGTTGTACACTTGTGTTGATTCTATCTCCCATGTTTAAAAATTTACAATGTACCTCCCCAATTTTTTTTTTTTTTTGCGATGTTGTCATTATGTTAAAGGAATCCGTTATGTTGGACGGTTTGCCATACATGTGCGCTGCACATGCCAATCTTTTTGAAATTGTTCCTATAATGCTCCCAACACCACACATGGACGAAATGAATCCACGTGTCTTTTTCATTTGACTTTAATAAAAAATTAAAACAAAACCCTACCTTACCACATTCACCGGTCTTTCCATTCGTTTATTTCAAAAGAACAATGCTTCTTCTTCGTTGTTCTCTTGAAGGCAATGTACTTGCTGCTTAGGGTTAAGGTGAAATATGACTTTCTCAAGCCAATTTTCAAGTTCTGGGTTGATGAAAAGCTGGGCAAGAAACGCGCTTGGACCTCGCCGGGTTTGCTATTGTGAGCATCCTACTATCGTGAGAATAGCCCAAACTAAAGAAAATTTTGGTAGGAGGTTTGTGAGCTGCGAAAATTGGAAGGTAAGTAAATTAGTCCATGTTTCTTGCTGTTCGTATCAAAAAAATAGGCATTTGAGTAGCGATATTTTTAGGTCTAATCTTGGTTGGTGGTTTAGTATGATTTTTTTTTTTTTTTTTTTTTTTTAGGGTTTTAGTAAAAATGTTTGAGATGATCGGGTAAGAATGTTCATTTGACGCATTTGGCTATGGATCTCCGTATTCACTGTTCTTGGGATTTATGTAATGTTTTGGGTGTTTGTTACACTGTCCGTTTGGTTTTTGTGAGTATTTTTTTTTTTAGTTATGATTCAGTGATTAATCCGACCCAAAATTTTGTAGATTGGAAGAGAATGTGGTTTCTTTGACTGGGTTGATCTTGAATTGTGTGATCATGGTAAAATGATACTCAATCTTTTGAAGCAGAAACATAACCATTTGGTGGCAGAAATGAAATGATGTCAATGGATGGTTGAAGTTGAAGTCTAAAATGGATAAAGAAATTGCGAAGATGAAGGCAGAAATGGAGAAGGAAACCTAGTAGCTTAAGTCAGTAATAGCTGATGAAAGTACTGAATATCATAAAGAAATTGAGACTTGACAGATTAGATTCCATGCAGGAAAGAAAAATTACGAGACAATGCTAGTGTGTTCATGGATCGTTTGTGGATTGTGCTTGTGCATCATTTGGTTTGGATTTAGTTTCAAACCGTTGCATGACAACACAGTTGGTCGAATGAAGTTGGCTTCAGGAGTGGGTGGTAGTGGTTGACATTCATCATTTTGTGATTTTGTATGTCTTGAAGTGACATACTACTTTGATGTTGTATGTCTTTATCACCTATTTGTGGGTCAAATAAAGTTAGATACAATGTGTATTATTATGTTTGATGTATTTATTTAATAATGAATGTTTGACAATGAGTTGTTCAATGCATGTGATGAATGCAGCTTAGACATTGTGTTTTTAGTGTATGTGATGAATGCAGGTTTGACATTGTATTGTTTAGTGTATGTGATGAATGCAGCTTCGACATTGTATTGTTTAGTGTATTTGATGTGATTTTCTCAAGCTTTTTAGATGAATGAAGCTATTTGGTCACGATTTATACATGCATAAAATAGGTTGGCATGTGCGATGTCAAGTGTTTGAACTAATGGTCACAAATACCATACAAAGTATTGTAACTATGGGAGTGAAAAGTAAATTTAATTATAACTCTTGCAACACCATAAATTGGTAGATTGATGTTAAAATAATAAAATATCCTTATGTTTTAACCTTAATTACATCAAAAAGTTGTCATCAAATATTAATAGTCCTAGTGTTTCCAATTAGGCTTCATCTTTTTCTTCTTGGCTTCCACGACTGCAATGCCCTTCTTTATGGTTGTCACAATATGTTTGCCTTTGGCTTGGGTTGGTGCACGACTGGATACAACCTTAGCAGTAAGATCAATATGAATAGGTACACCCGAATTTATGGGAGTTGTAAGGCAAATACCCTTGATCTTGTCTGACTGTTGAGTCCATGAAGCAGGTCATATTGTTGTTGTGTTTTCCATAATGACTTCTTCTGACCTTCTTGTGTTTGCTAATCTACATCATCCCAAAGGTGGAAGAATTCTTCTAGCAAATCCCGGTGGGAGTGGGGGTGGGGGTGGAAGTTTTCTCATAGCAACTACATTCTCCCTAATCTTACTATTCATCTAGGAAAAAAATATGGAATTTATTAAAAAAAAAAATGTTATACAAATTCAAAGTACGTTCAGGTAAATGCACAAAAATACAACTTAAAAAAGTATTAATGAAGTAACTTTAGCACATAAACATTGGCAGCACCTTCCGGACCACTACTGTCACCAACTTGTGGACCACCATGATTACTAGCAATTGTTGCCCTCTTATTTCAACCAATAAACACAAATAAATGTCAACTACCTACATATTATTGAATAGAATAACATAAGCAATGCTACAATTACAACTTATTCAATTAACCTTTTGTGGTCCCCTCTTTCTCTATGTTGGGTTGGTTATTGTACTCCTGTTGGAACCAACACTTTGTGCCTATATATTTTTATTAATAAATATAAATCATGGAAGTCAAACAACACCATTATCCAAAGTATAGAATTAAAAATAAATTAAAAGCAATAAATAAAGTAAAGACCTTAAACTCCTATTATGAAAAACTTATACTTGATGTAGGTGGGGCAGGTCCTCTATAATTGGATGCCTCACTCCTATTGGTTGGACATTCCTCTTTTTTTTTTTTTTATCTCCCATAACCTTACACTTAGAGCATCTCATCCTTGATCCAAATTCTTTCATTCTATATGGATTTTTTGGATCTCTACTTGTGACGTCCTATATAGCTTGGGTATGGAGATGGGGATGTGTTTAAATGTATACTACACCCTTAATGACAATAACGCGTTTTAAAGCCGTGACGGTCATAATCCCATCAGAATTCTAAAGTTAAGCGTGCTTCTACTAGAATAATACCAGGTTTGGTGACCTCCTGGGAAGTTTGGTTCAAGGGGAGCCAAAAGTGGACCATATTGTGTGTCATTGGGGTAGGGTGTTGCAAATGGTATCAGAGCCATTGCCCAGCCTGAAATGGGGGGAGCGTACACAAGCCCATAAAGGTTGCTAGCGGGCACTTGTTGGGATGGACACCAAGAATGGGCTAATCCCATGAGGGTCGCCAGTGGGGACGCTGGGTCTTAAGAGGGGGGTGAGTGTGACGTCCCACATAACCTGGGTATGGAGATGGGGATGGGGATGTGCATAAATGTATACTACACCATTAATGACAACAACGCGTTTTAAAGCCGTGATGGTCATGATCTTATCAGAACACCACAGTTAAGCGTGCTTCTGCTGGAGTAGTACCAGGGTGGATGACCTTCTAAAAAGTTTGGTTCGAGAGGAGCCAAAAGCGGATACTATTGTGTGTCATTGGGGTGGGGTGTTACACTATTCTCATCTGAACCTAGACTTCTTTGCTTCTTAGGTTTACTTAGTTGCACTCTTGATCTAGAGGATTCCAAATGGTCATGTTGTGTCATGATCCATTGCTCCTCACTAGGCATTGGGTAGATAATAGGGGCATATGCCTTCTTGTACCTCTCTATTGTATAACACTCATCCACATAATCCTCAAGATCCCCACAATTGTATAGTATAGCACAAACTACATGAGGACATGGGATACCGGTCATCTCCCATTGCCTACAACCACATAACTTCCTTCTCAAGTCCACCACAAACTATTTAGGGAGGCTTTAAGGAAGCGTCCATCCACCCCTATTATAGGCCTGCAACCCTCTATAAATCATTTCTTCATTGCAGCCAAAGAAAGGTATACTCTTTGAAACTTTGGAGGCAAATTAGGGTTTCATATCTCAACCTTCATCATAACACAAGTACCCTTATTGGTCTTTCTCAAGGTCTCACAATAGTCCCACAACCCACCAGCTTTTCTCCGAGCCCAATACATTATGCTTGGAGTCACATCAACCCTCCATTTTTCCTTCACCTCATGTTGTATCACTTCCAATGGCATGTTCGGTTGAACCTTAAACTTGTCAAAGAGTTTATTTGTTATCCAAGTAGAGTTAACCATTGAACTCTTGTATTTCCTACCACAAACATGTTTGGGTTGTAAAGACCTCATTTGGAAGGACACTTCCTCCTCCATCTGTCAGGCATACACTCGGTACCAACACTTAGCATCTCTACACACTTCCTTCTTTCATTTTTTTTAAAACAGATGTCCTTCCCCCTTTTAACATTATATTCTTTTATAGCCTCTCTAAATAGTTGTATGTTTAGAAATCTCATCTTAAGCTTGAAAACTAAATCCTTTAGGCCCACTACATGGAAGTCAAAATTGGTAGGGGAGATGTTACTCCATCTTCTTCATCGCTAGGTATAGGTGACACTAATATGTCATTTCTACCCATATTTGAGAAAGTGTCATTATCCTCCTCATCATCTTCAAATGATTTTTTAAATTTTCTAACACTTGTATCGTGTGACTTCCATCAACATGTTCCTCAACCTCATTCTCGTTCTCATCCTCACCATCACCACCAGCACACTTATCAGCACCCTTATCATCATCATGTGCAACCGCACCATTACCATCTTCAAAATGTATCCTATTCCTATTAATATTCCCTTTGGATGGACCAACCCCATCATCACCAGCATCCATATCAACATCAAATAGATCGTCATTGTCACTAAGTATATCTTTCCACCAAGGGTCATTGTAATAGACCCTACATCCACCACCACCATCATCATCATCGTAAGAATCGTCATCACCCTCACCACCTCCCCTCTCTACAAAAGATTGTACATATAAATGCACAATGGAATGACCAGTATGACAAGCAACCATGTACAACACATCATGGTCAGATGTTATTAGGTACAACCCATCGTCTAAACCATTTTTGCGGTGTTTAAAATAAATTAAGTCTTTTGACTTATATCCATACTCTTTTAACATATCTTCCAAATCAAAATAAGACAATTTGCGAGGGTCATAACTCTCGTGGTGGAGTGCAACTTCACCCCTCACATAAACACAACCAAAGTGTCGATCGAACTTACCCCCTCAAACACCAAATTGGAAGTACCCATCCTACAAGTGAATAAGTAAAATGAAATAGTGTTTAGATGTATTACCACAAAAACTTAAATTTAAATTTAATTATAACTTAACTACATTTAAGAAGATTGCAGTGGAAACTAGAATTCTTCAAGTCATAGTTATCTAAAGAATCCAATACAAAATATATGTTATATGTATCACACTATAGCTAGTAGAGCATAATCTAATAGCAAAATTTAGTTCAATTTTCTTTCAGAATTTCACTACAGTATAGACTTATTATATATACGAAGTTGTTATGATTTTGACACAAAGATCATAATAAGATCTTTTGGTAAATGGATCCAACTCATGAAGTCGTATATTGGAACATGGTGGCCTGCCAAATATTTTCATAACATACTGTATAGTTTTTATAACAACTAGAAACACTCAAACTCATACAATTCTTCAAAACAAAAAATGAACAATTATCTAATACATTTTAAATTTAATTATAACTTAACTAAAACCCTAACTCAGTACTTAATCCAAACGTGTTAGACATTAACCATCCTCAAAACAAAAGCAATATTTAATTAAAAGTTACACACATCTGTACAGTTTGTAGGGAAAAGTTGCAGCATTAAATTAAAAGGGGATAAAGTAGTCTTTATCAACAATAAAGTAAACATTGGGGTCAGATTTAAACAACACAAACCTACCATATGGAACAACAAAGTCACATGGGACCACTAAATGTTATTGTAACTCACATGCACCCAATGTTACCCAATGCATCAAATAATATGTGGAAGCAAAATATTAGACAAATATGTCATCATCTTTCAAGAGAGCCCTACCTAGGGTTTTGTCTTTTACCAAACAATGACCCAACATAAAAGGAACACACACATAAAGGAACAATCCACGAACAATCAGCTTTCTCATGGTCTCACAGTCCACGAACAACCCACATAAAGGAAAATTTGCCCAAAATCCCCAATTTCAGAAAAAACAATAATTTTACCAAACAAGAAAAGGAACACACACATAAAGAAAAAAAAAAAAAAAAAAAAAAAAAAAAAAAAAAAAAAAAAAAAAAAAACCTTAAAATCACTTACCTCGTTAACACCTCCGAAGATGAACACCTCTGAAGATGAAAACTTTCTCTTGATCAAGGGGCTTGCATTGGACTTGTTGTGTAAAAGCTTCTTTTGTGTTGACGGCACTAGTGTAGTTTTGATTAAAGTGAATGGAAAAAGACGCGTGCGTGTGGTAGGGTAGGGTTTTGTTTTATTTTTTGATTAAAGTCAAATAAAAAAGACAAGTGGATTCATTTGGTCCGTGTGTGGGGTTGGGGGCATTATTGGAACAATTTCAAAAAGATTTGCACGTGCAATGCACATGTATGGTAAACCATCCAACATAATAGATTCTTGGGGAAACTTCACTAAGGCCCCCTGAACTTCCGGCCGTTTTTGCAGACCCCCCCTGAAATTCAAAAACTCTCATTTTGGACCCTTAAACTTCTATTTTCTCTCACTTTGGACCCTTTTAACATTAAACTACGTCATTTTGAATGTTTTATACCCATTTTACCCTTCCCCAAAACTACGTCGTTTTGTGTCCTAAAATTACAACACTTACCCAGCCCAAAACGACGTCGTTTTATGCATTAATTTTTTTTATTTTTTAAAAAAGAAAAGCAAAAT